>NC_044276.1:17474331-17741625 GCF_003957555.1 Calypte anna
GCAATATCATTTCATTTTTGAATCTTCTAGTTGTTGTTGTTAGTTTTTCTTATATATTGGTGAGAAGTAAGACAAAAAACAGTTATGAGAATGAATATGCCTTTTTGGAGGCTGGAAGTTGCTGCAGACAGTGAGAGTTGCTCCTGGTACGGAGAGCACCTCCACTCCTGCCTCCGCAGCTGCTTCTCGCCCCCCCGCACACACTGCTGCTGCTCAGAAAATGAGCCCTGCTGCAGACACCACAGCAGAGACAAAAAAAAAAAAAAATGCGTGTGTGTGTGTATGTGTGCTTTTGCTGTTTATAGGCTTGGCATTTTGTCTCTAAACAATTTTATTAGGCCTTTTTGGGCTTCAATTTGGCAACCATGGAGGAAACCAGGACTCCACTGTGCAGTGACCTGGGAGGGGTTTGGGGACGCTTTTGGGGCCCCCCGATAAACTTTTGTCGGATAAGCCTCCTCTACCCCCTTGGTTCTACGCACCAGTGGACATCTGAACTTCCTCATACTAAAAAGTTATTTAAGCCCTTCCACTGTAGTGTGAACTGTGCTTTTAGTATTGTGTTGTATTGATAACAGGTTTTTGTTAATGTTGTAATTTACGTGATCGGTTATATGTTGTATGTGCTATTTTGTTGCACTGCTAAGAAGATGAACTTAACTTTTGACATTTTAACACAGATGCTAAAAGATGTTGATAGTGTCAGACATGCAATTTTACAACATCGTGCTGCCACTGACTTTTTATTGTTAGCTTTTAGGTTATGTTTGTGAAGACTTGGATAGACTGTATTTGCATAAATTTAGCTGATCATTCAGAGTCAATTCACAACCAAAAATGAATGATTAAGATAACATGAAAAAATTAACTGTTGCATATACTGGGTTAGATGAATGGTTAAATCATTTAAGGATGTAGGGATAGCTTAGAGCTTTAATTAGACACAGTTTATCAATTATATTTGTTATTATTGGTTTTGATAAAAAAAAAAAAAAAAAAGAAAAAAACCAAAAAGGAAAGAGCGCAATGTCAAGACATCGCTGGAGTGGACCCGAGAGGGACAGATCGTTTTGCCCCTTAATGCAAGACTATTTGGTTTGGTTGCTGTGAACTTCCACAGACCTGCAAATAGCCTTAGCACAGTTTGGCGGGGAAACAGCGAATTCTTACCCCTCATATTGCTTGTTACCACCTTTAGCTAACATGCAGTGGGAATCATGTACTTTTTTGTCTGACAGTCCAGTGGACAGCATAATGGTCTTTACAGATGCTGGAAAAAAATCCCGTAAAGCTGTTGTTACCTGGAAGGAGACACCTGGCAATGGCAAGAACATTTAATTCAAGGGAAATCATTTGACTCTTTGCAAACCCTTGAACTTATTGCAGTTATTTGGGGTTTTGAAATGTGGAAAAATACTGCTGTAAATATAGTCTCTGATTCACTTGATGTAGTAGGTATTGTTTTGAGAATGTATCATGCCATTTTGAAGGAAATTTCGAATAAGCATTTGTATTTCTTATTGCAGAAGTTATTAAGACTCTTAGCAGAAAGAGAACATCGTTATTTTATCACTCATATCCGGAGTCATCTTAGTGACTGAGGTTTGGCTATCGGTAATAACCAAGCTGACTATTTAGTTGCACCAGCATGGACTGGTCCTTCTGTTGATGTTGTTTCACAAGCTCGACAATCTCATGCATTTTTCCATCAAACTGCTAAAGTGCTAGCGAAGCAATTTCATTTACTTCTGGGGGATGCCCAGGGAATTGAGAACTCTTGTCCTGATTGCCAAAAGGTTGATCTTGGTATTGGGATGGAAGTCAATCCTAAAGGTTTAAAATCCTTGGAACTGTGGCAAATGGATGTCACTCATGTACAACAGTTTGGACGCTTGAAATATGTGCCTGTTGTTATAGATACTTTTTCTATGGGCGTTTGGGCCTCGGCTCAGACTGGTGAGGCAACGAAACATGTTATCAGACATCTATATGTATCCTTTGCTGTTCTTGGAGTACCTCAGTCTATTAAGACGGACAATGGCCCCGCTTATTCTTCTGCTCGTTTTCGGCAGTTTTGTGGACAATGGGGTATTCGGCATGTTACTGGTATTCCTCATAACCCTACGGGTCAAGCAATAGTGGAACATTGCCCATTCGGTACTAAAGACACTCCTTGAAAGACAAAAAAGGGGGGAGGAAGGGAGTCCTCCTCAGGACCGGTTAAGTAAGGCTGTATATGTCATGAACTATTTACGCCTTACAGGAGAACGTACAGAACCTCCGATACTGATTCACCAAAAAGCTTTAGCAGACTTTGGTTCGGAACCTTCCCACAAAATTTTGGTGGAATTCAAGAATTCCATCACTGGACAATGGGAAGGGCCGGCAGAGGTGAAACTGACTGGTCGAGGTTATATGTGCTTACTTACAAGTACTGGAGTGCGTTGGGTACCGAGCAGATGGGTTCGACCATGGAAACAAATGCCTTTAAATGTGGATTCACAGTGATAATATTTCTGATACAAGTATTTGGTTTGGGAGATTGTACTGATTTATTTTATTTTAGGCTGATTCCACCAGATTTTAGTAGTAATAGTGTTTTGGTTTTTAAAGTTTTTGGTAGGTGTTGTTAAATTTTTCTCATATATTGGTAAAGAGTACGATAGATTCATGAGAATGTTTTTCAGAGGCCAAGAAATGCTGCGGAGAGAAAGAAATTCCCTCCCCCCCCCCCGACTCTTTCCCCCGTGGCTTCTTTTCAACCCCCTTGGTGTGCCTGGCGATTGCTCCCAGCAAGCTTGCTACAGCTGCAGGTGCTGCCTCTGCCCCCACAGATACTGTATCTGTGAGCCCTGCTGGGAGGGGGAGGAAAGGACACCACATAGCCTCATTAAAAAGACAAAAAAAGAAAAGTTTCTCTATTGCCTTCTGAAAGGTATGAAGCAGAAGTGGGAAATATTTTTACATTGTTCTGGGCATCAAATGTCCAGGACTGAATTTTGGTAGGCAGTAACTTGAGGGTTACCTGCTGCTCATGAAAGCTAGTGATATTTTCTTTTCTTTGAAAGGAGATTTTAGCTATCCATGAAATAGAAATAATTTGGCTTCAATTAGGTTGCGTCACTACTCTGCTTTTATGCAAACTCCAGTTATTTTAAAACAACCTACTTTGATGGGCACATTGATTATAATTTGATCTATTATTTAAGAGAAGAGTTTAAAAGATGCTCAAAGCTGCATTGCAAAATACTGTATACTATGCAGGGAGTGGTATGATAGAAAGAAATTTCTTCAAGTTTAGTTTGAAACCATTAGAATACATGATTCGATAATAAAACCTTTTTCATTTAATACAAAAAAAAAAAAAAAAAGGAAAAGAAAAGGGAAGAGCGTATACCCTCATGAGAAGAAAAAAGAGCATGACCTCATGAGAGCACTAATGAGTTATCAATAACATTTTGATCAAACTGGTCAATGCAACAATTAGGCCTAGAAAGCAAGGGAAAGTTTGAAATTTGGGTTTCTTGCTGTTTCATTTGTATCACACATAGCAAGAGGAAAAGCCTTTGGTAAGAATTGATAAAAATCATAAAATACACCAGTTAGCTTGTTGGCTTACAGATTTAATTAGGCAAGGCTTATCAGTTATATATGTTATTATTGCTTTTATATTACTAGTATGTTATTATTACCTTTGTATTAGTATATATGTTATTATTGCTTTTGCATTATTGGTATGTTATTGCTTTTGCATTATTAGTATGCTGCTTATGACAATGTATCATTAGCATGTTATCTTACGTAACGAAATAAGTCAGAATTGCTCAAAAAACAAAAAGGGGAATATGTTGGGGAAACAGTTCAGAAATATACAGGTTGTGAGCAATCCTGACTTACTTCAATTTAGGCCACATTGGGTTAATGGTTATTGAGGCCTAGTTAGAGGCTTTCTGAGAATGAGCTACTGGGAAAGAGATAACTTAATTGGCAACAGAAGAGGAAAATAATTATGTGAGAAGAATCTTTCCGTGAGAATGGTATGTGCAATTGGAATACAAAGCCACCTGCATGATAAGATGGTGTAAACAAGGCTTCTCTATATAAAGTGAGTGCAAGTTGCTAATGAACGATTTCATACAATCATATTGATGTGCACATGGAATCCTTAAACCTCCGCAGACTATTTTCCCACACTGGGATAAAGGCAAAGTCCTCCCACGACACTGGCTATAGACGAAGAGAGCTTGATTCTCATGATCCCTCATATTTATGCCAAGTATCACGCATAAGGGATGGAATACTTTGGTTGGACAATTTTGGTCACCTTTCTGGTCCATTCCTCACCACAGGAGGGTCACAGGCGTGACCTTTGTCGTGGTTCAGGCCCAGCTGGTAACAACCAGGCCTCCGCTCACTCACCCCTCCATTGTGGGATAGGGAGAAAATCAACTAAAAGCTCATAAATTGAGCAAGGACAGGGAGGGTTTCACTCACTATTTGTGTTCATGGTCAAAACAGTCTAAACTTGGAAAAAAAAATTAATTTATCACCAATATAATCAGGGCATGACAAAGAGAAAAGAAATTCATACATTACCCCCATCCTTCCCTTCTTCCCAGGACCAAATTACTTCACCGTGTATTTCTCTGCCTCATTCCCCCAGTAGTGCAGGAGGACAGGGAATGGGTTTTACCATCAGTTCATCATACATTGTTTTCTTCCACTCCCTCCTCTTCAGGGGGAAGGATTCCTCACAGTCTTCCCCTGCTCCAACATGGGGTCTCTCTCATGGGAAATAATCCTTCATGAACCCTTCCAACATGAGCCCCTCCCACGAAGTTCACTCCTTCAGGAACAGACTGCTCCAGCATGGGCTTCCCACAGGGTCACGGCCTCCTTTAGGAACAGCCACCTCCCTTGGCATGGGGTCCTCCAAAGCTGCAGATCCACATCTACCCCACTGTAGTCCTTCAGGGACTGCTCCACCGTGCTCCTCCATGGGATGCAGGGGAACAGCCTGCCATGTCACCACTGGTTGTGGGGAAATCTCTGCACAGGTAACTGTTATGTTAAAGTCAGTAAAGAAATTTGGCAGAAAATGAGCCCACTTGCATTCCAGTTGACCCTCAGATATTAGACGAGCTGGGGGCAGCTGGCTTAGATTCTGAGTGATAGCCAATTCACCTTTAGTAGGCTGGAAAACAAGTCTGGATTCACTACTAACACCACGCTGGAAAAAAATTACCATATACATGCACCGGAATTTGGTCACACTAAATGAGGTTTCTTACCACAAAATTAATGAATAGTGTGATTTATTAAAGCAACAGTATACAAGTTCTTTTGGATTACCGCTGATAGATTCCTGTCTGCAAAAAGCACATGCAAAATACCCAGGCTATGAGTACTCTATAGAGATTTCTCGGGGAGGGGTGGGAACCTGGTCAGAAACCATGAATGTAGAGATTTATACTATTAAAGAGACTCTACAAAGGTAAAGGGAAAAGGCATACACTAGTGTTCAAACCTTACCCAAAGGCATCCCAATGGGGGGGGAAGAGAGGCTCAGCCTGTCTACTGGTTCCAGAGGTAAGGGGTGTCCCTGTGATGGTATCTTCCCTAACATCTGACCCCCCGCTATTTTTATACTGGTTTACCTGACAGGTGGAGCTCGAGTGACTCTAGTCAAGCATAGCTTTATTGTGATTGGTGCAGAGTTCTCTCACTTTGCGTTTAAAGGTATAGGCTAAAAACAATTCATTGCGCAGCCCCCATGAGGGGTGGTCGCACCTTAGAGGTGGGTAACTTCAGGGATGGAGGTGTGGTTTTTATATTAAAATGATATTATAATAAGCAGAAGTACACTCTGGGAACATCATTTGTCAAAGGGTTTCAGCTTGTTGGCCCACGGTATCAAAAGTGCAGTTAGTATTGTTGTCACAGAGCGTAGCCACAGCATCTCCACTCCACTGCACCCTCTATGCAATTTCTCTTGGAGTTAGCACACTGAGTACCCCTGATAGTGTAATATCTATGGTAGTCATGGTACTCTGGCCACATTCCACTGGTTTCAAATACTGTACTTTTACTTAAAGAGCACAAATGCAGTCTGGGTCATTTCTAGCAATTCTAGCAATTATTCCACAGTACCTCATCCCTATCTTTTGTCACTGATCTTGCTCAATCTGCTCCAGCATTGCTCTCACCTCCCCTTCTCCTCTACCCTGCAGGTCTTAGAGCAGTTTCATTTTTCCCTTCTTGAATATGATAATTGCAGAGGTGCTCCCATCTTTGCTCAGCCTTGGCGAGCCACCCGTGTGCACCCCATTATGCTAACCCAAAACTTCAAGAATTTTAGAAGAACCAAGCAGTGGCCCTGGTTCTGCATACCATTCTCCAACCACAACCATAAACATCGAGCACTGTCAGTCCTGGAAGTAGACACTGACTGAGAAACGTACTGTTAATTTTAGGAAGTGAAGTTACTTAATTGAAAAGTAAAATTACTAGGAAGAAAATTGGTTCTGTGCTGGTTAAAAGCAGGTCAACTTCAGAGCTCTTGACTTTCTTGGCAAGGTAGTAAGGCACTGGGCAAACGTGAAATACACCATGAATTCCCCTAGCATTATTGCTCATCAGTATCTAGGCATCTGTCTTCTGGGATCTTTATGGCTTAAAGTTTACCTTCTACTGTTGTGGATAGATATTATAATTATATATTCAATAAAGTATAATTATGTATAATTATTACATTGAAAAAAATTCATTTGCTACCCTTTTTGCATCTTAAATTAGCATATTAATTGACCCAATAGTTTTCATCTTGTAACTGGTCTGGATACAAAGCTTTTTATCTGCTGCATTACATAAAAGTAAGTATTTCTTCTGTGAGGAAAAATTAGTAGTCACATTTTGTAAACATGTATACATGTCACATATACAGTTAGCTACTAATCCTGCCATAGTGTGACTACCAAATGGGATTGCTCACTACATGAAATTGATGGTGTGAATATTTGTTTGCTGGTTCAGAACATCCAGGAGGAATTGTGAATATGATAATAAACTACATTTTTAGGATGATTTTATGGATTGTTTTTATCAGCTGTGCTGCTATAAATTAAAAGTAAATCTGATAAGAGCAACAGAAGAGTAGACAGTATTACAAAAATAAATTCAAATCTTTCATAAGTGAATCAGTGTTCCTTGATGAAATAGTATTATCATTAGTCATAAAATTTTAAATTTTCAGTGGTGAACTTCTTATTAGTTGAATAGATCATGAAATGCTGGAGCACTTTGAAAGAACCTGTATTCCTCTTCTGAAAGGAACTTGCAATCCCATTCAAGGGAACAAAGTGGTGTATTTGGAAGGAAATACTGCAGCATGGAAAAATCAGACATCACATTTTAGTGAAACAGTAGATGTGATCTGACTTGGTAAAGAATATTCTTTAGTGACTTCTTGACTTTGAACACATAAGGAGATTTTATAGGAATCATAATGTTTTTGAAAAATGCTTTTATGGGATGGGCTGTGCATATGCATGGAATTGACACAATGAAAGTGGACAAAATGTGGATGTGGTCTACCTGGACTTCAGCAAAGCGTTTGACACCGTCTCCCACAGCATCCTCCTGAAAAAGCTGGCAGCCTGCAGCTTCAACAGGAGCACCCTGTTCTGGGTTAAGAACTGGCTGGAGGGCAGGGCCCAGAGAGTGGTGCTGAACAGGGCTCCATCCAGTTGGCAGCTGGTCACTAGTGGTGTCCCCCAGGGATCAGTGTTGGGCCCGGTTCTGTTCAATATCTTCATTGATGATCTAGATGAGGGGATTGAGTCCATCATCAGCAAGTTTGCCGATGACACTAAGCTGGGGGGGAGTGTGGATCAGCTGGAAGGCAGGAGGGCTCTGCAGAGGGACCTGGACAGACTGGAGAGTTGGGCTGATTCCAACAGGATGAGGTTCAACAAGGCCAAGTGCCGGGTCCTGCACTTTGGCCACAACAACCCCATGCAGCGCTACAGGCTGGGGACAGAGTGGCTAGAGAGCAGCCAGGCAGAAAGGGACCTGGGAGTCTGGATTGACAGGAAGCTGAACATGAGCCAGCAGTGTGCCCAGGTGGCCAAGAAGGCCAATGGCATCCTGGCCTGTATCAGGAACAGCGTGGCCAGCAGGTCCAAGGAAGTGATTCTGCCCCTGTACTCAGCGCTGGTGAGGCCACACCTCGAGTCCTGTGTCCAGTTCTGGGCCCCTCAGTTCAGGAAGGGTATTGAGGTCCTGGAGCAGGTCCAAAGGAGGGCAACCAGGCTGGTGAAGGGACTCGAGCACAGACCCTATGAGGAGAGGCTGAGGGAGCTGGGGCTGTTCAGTCTAAAGAAGAGGTGGCTCAGGGGAAACCTCATCGCTCTCTACAACTACCTGACAGGAGGTTGGAGCCGGGTGGGGGTTGGTCTCTTTTGCCAGACGACTTTCAACAAGACAAGGGGGTATGGTCTTAAGTTGTGCCAGGGAAAGTTCAGGTTAGATATTAGAAAGAATTTCTTTACAGAGAGAGTGATGAGACAGTGGAATGGGCTGCCCAGGGAAGTAGTGGATTCTCCGTCCCTGGAGATATTTAAAAAGAGACTGGATGTGGCACTCAGTGCCATAGTCTAGCAACCGCAACAGTGGTTCAAGGGTTGGATTCGATGATCTCCGAGGTCCCTTCCAACCCAGCCAATTCTATGATTCTATGATTCTATGAAAATGGTGTCAAAATGTTTAAATCTTCATCTGTACAAACTTCAAATAAATCTATGACTTTACATGCAACATAGTAATAATTTATAATTAAATTAAAGCATGTTTAAATATATTTATTATAATAAATACTTATAATGAAAGAATTACTTGTAATTCTTTATAAACTTATGTGCAAAATCATTTTGGCCAGAGTTACAGAGCATTGATTTTCAATGATGCCTTTAACAGTAATATAATTAGACAAAATGAATTATTTACTACATGTATTTTCCATGTAGTTGTACACCTCACATGCTTTTGACATTACACAAGTAAACATTAATTAACTATTTGCATGCTAATATATTCACCTGATGGGTCTGAGATGTTCTTCCCTTGCATACTGTGTACAAGGATACTTCCCTTGCATACTGAGAGCAAGGATAGAGTCTGTGCATAATGGCAGACTAAATATATGTGAAAAAAAGCCCTATATATCCTCAGAGAATAACCAAGCTGTAAGCAATATTTGCTGATATTACTGAAGAAAAAAAATCTTTTTACAATATATTTCATAACATAGTAGATTAAAAAAGCATTTACTCTAAATACGTTTATATTAAAATGGTGACTAATCGTATACATAATTTAGAATTACATGCTGTTGCTTTTTATTTTAAAAGTGTCCTCTTGAAGTGGGAGGGTAGAGATTGTTTTCCAATAATATGGAAATAATATATCTATATTACAAAATATGACATATTTTCTGAATATAAAGTTTTGATGATTTGAGCATTTGGATTCTCATTTGAACATTTAGTCATAAGATTTTTGCATAATTCTATTTTCCCTGAATATTTTTTTTAAAAGACATTTTAATTTAAAAAAAAAATTAAAAAAAGAGAGACACAGAAGAGATTTGATGGCTCTGATAATTTTCATTTTGTCTGTGCAGTTCAACAATCAGCAAGCTTTGGGAGGCAGAACTGGCCACATTCAAGGGTAATAATGCTAAGCTCACAGCAGCCCTGCTGGAATCCACTGCCAATGTAAAACAATGTAAGAAACAGCTTGCTGCGTATCAGGAGGAAGCAGAACGCCTTCATAAGCGGGTAAGTCGAGACAAATGGCCAGGATCCTTGATGTGAAAGAACTGGTGACTATATTCGCTCATTTTGAACTAAAATAAGCTTATTGTTAGGTTACCCTTTGAGACATAAATTAATGATGACTTTAAAGCACACAGGGTTCCTCAGCTGAGAAATTCTCTTTTGTAGCAGTTGCAGGTTTTATTGCAGGAAGATTTATCTAACTTCTGATACTTAGGACATGTCTTCCAGCTTTCATTCTTCACTTGCTGCCAGTGATGCATCACATCTGTATCAGGACCTTCTCCATAGCATTACAGTTTAGTCCCTCTTACATTTAAGCCCATAGAAACTTGACATCAGTTCTGGAAGTTAAAGGAACCCTATAATAGTTTCCACATATAAAAAAGACCAATAGCTTCCTTTCATCATTGCACCTGAAGAAAATGGAACATAAAATCAAACTCACTATACATAAGTAGAGATCTGCCTCTGCTTTCATACAGGAGGCAGGGTCCTGTTCCCTTCACTGTAAATTTTGTTTGCAGAGGTCATTTGGCAAACCAGAAATTAGAGCATAACGAGGACAGAAATGCCAGTGTTTGAGAA
The DNA here is from genome assembly GCF_003957555.1 of Calypte anna. Taxonomy (NCBI): domain Eukaryota; kingdom Metazoa; phylum Chordata; class Aves; order Apodiformes; family Trochilidae; genus Calypte; species Calypte anna. The sequence continues at coordinate 17,484,753 of NC_044276.1, forward strand.
AGGAATAAAGTGTATGCAAAGTTGAAGACTGCATTACGAAAACAAATATATAATACTTTTATTTATCTTCTTTTTTCACATGTAACTCTATCTACATTGTATAATTTATTCATCTTCATTCACAGTAATTTTTCATCATAGTTAAGAACATATGTGGAGGGCTGCCTCGATAATTTGAGAGACCTGAGAGCAAGCATAAAAGCAGGGTCCCACAATACTAAGCAAGGCCAACCAGATATAGCAGCAAGGCCAGGCCTTCTGCCAGAAAAATAAAGCTGAGGCAGCGCTCATCGCCAGAAATGCTAGCAAGGAATTTGGAGGACACCTGCTCTGAACAAAGGAATTATGTATTCTATCAACTCTTGGTTTTTCACAGGATGTTCTATTGTGGGAAAGTGCTGTAAGCAGCATCTGTAGCTAGCAAGACCATGGTCTTTGTTTATTATATCTTGCTTTTAAAGCAATCCACCTTATCATGATACCATGTTTCCTCTGCACTATAAAAGAGCACTGCTGATGAATAGTGGGAAAAAAGTCTGCGGAGGCTTAAGGATTCCATGTACATATCAATATGATCGTATGAAATCGTTTATTAATAATTTGCACTCACTTATATAGAGAAGCCTTGTTTACTCAATCATATCATGCAGGTGGCTTTGTATTCCAATTACACATTCCATTCTCACGGAACCACTCTTCTCACATAATTGTTTTTCTCTTCTGCTGCCAGTTAGTTATCTCTTTCCCATTAGCTCATTTTTAGAAACCTGTAACTAGGCCTCAATAACCATCAACCCACTGTAGCCTAAGGTGAAGTAAGTCAGGATTGTTCACAATCTGTATATTTCTGAACTGTTTCCCCAACATATTCCCCTTTCTGTTTTTTGAGCAATTCTGACATTTCATTACGTAAGATAACATGCTAATGATATATTGTCATAAACAGCATACTAATAATGCAAAAGCAATAATAACATATATACTAATACAAAGGCAATAATAACATACTAGTAATATAAAAGCAATAATAACATATATAACTGAAAAGCCTTGCCTAATTAAATCTGTAAGCCAACAAGTTAACTGGTGTAGTTTATGATTTTTATCAATTCTTACCAAAGGCTTTTCCTACTGTGATGTGTGATGCAAATGAAACAGCAAGAAACCCAAATTTCAAACTTTCCCTTGCTTTCTAGGCCTAATTGTTGCATTGACCAGTTTGATCAAAATGTTATTGATAACTCATTAGTGCTCTCATGAGGTCACGCTCTTTTTTTCTTCTTGTGAGGGTATACGCTCTTCCCTTTTCTTTCTTTCTTTTTTTTTTATGAATTAAATGAAAAAAGTTTTATTATTGAATCATGTATTCTAATGTTTTCAAACTAAACTTGAAGAAATTTCTTTCTATCACACCACACCCTTGCACAGTATCCAGTATTTTGCAGTGCAGCTTTGAGCATCTTTTAAACTCTTCTCTTAAATAATAGATCAAATTATAATCAATGTGCCAATCAAAGTAGGTTGTTTTAAAATAACTGGAGTTTGCATAAAAGCAGAGTAGTGACACTACCTAATTGAAGTTAAATTATTTTTTTATATGTAAATGTCTTCATCTTTTTATATGGCTTAACACATTAAAAAGATTCTATTTCATGGATAGCTAAAATCTCCTGTCAAAGAAAAGAAAATATCACTAGCTTTCATGAGCAGCAGGTAACCCTCAAGTTATTGCCTACCAAGATCCAGGCCTGGACATTTGATGCCCAGAACAATGTAAAAATATTTCCCACTTCTGCATCATACCTTTCAGAAGGCATTAGAGAAACTTTTTTTTTTTTTTTTTTTTTTTTTTTTATGAGGCTATGTGGTGTCCTTTCCCCCCCTCCCAGCAGGGCTCACAGCTACAGTATCTGCAGGGGCAGAGGCTGTAGCAGACTTGCTGGCAGCGATCACCGGCCATGCGAGGAGGTGTTGAAAAGCAGCCGCGGGGGAAAGAGTCGGGGGGGGGGAAAGTTTCTTTCTCTCCGCATCAGTTCTTGGCCTCTGAAAAACATTCTCATGACTTTATCGTACTCCTTACCAATATATGAGAAAAATTTAACAACACCTACCAAAAACTTTAAAAACCAAAACACTATTACTACTAAAATCTGGTGGAATCAGCCTGAAATAAACTAAATCAGTACAATCTCCCAAACCAAATACTTGAATCAGAAATATTATCACTGCGAATCCGCATTTTAAAGGTATTTGTTTCAGTGGTCGAACCAATCTGCTCGGTACCCAACGCACTCCAGTACCTGTAAGTATATATATATAATATATAACCTCGACCAGTAAATTTCACCTCTGCCGGCCCTTCCCAATGTCCAGTGATGGAATTCTTGAATTCCACCAAAATTTTTGTGGGAAGGTTCCAAAGCAAAGTCTGCTAAAGCTTTTTGGTGAATCGGTATCATAGGTTCTGTACGTTCTCCTGTAAGGCGTAAATAGTTCATGACATATACAGCCTTACTTAACCGGTCCTGAGGAGGACTCCCTTCCTCCTCCCTTTTTTGTCTTTCAAGGGGTGTCTTTAGTACCGAATGGCAACGTTCCACTACTGCTTGACCCGTAGGGTTATGAGGAATACCAGTAACATGTCGAATACCCCATTGTCCACAAAACTGCCGAAAACGAGCAGAAGAATAAGCAGGACCATTGTCCGTCTTAATAGACTGAGGTACTCCAAGAACAGCAAAGGATACATATAGATGTCTGATAACATGTTGCGTTGCCTCACCAGTCTGAGCCGAGGCCCAAACGGCCATAGAAAAAGTATCTATAACAACAGGCACATATTTTAAGCATCCAAACTGTTGTACATGAGTGACATCCGTTTGCCACAGTTCCAAGGATTTTAAACCTTTAGGATTGACTTCCATCCCAATACCAAGATCAACCTTTTGGCAATCAGGACAAGATTTCACAATTCCCTGGGCATCCCCCAGAGGTAAATGAAATTGCTTCGCTAGCACTTTAGCAGATTGATGGAAAAATGCATGAGATTGTTGAGCTTGTGAAAAAACATCAACAGAAGGACCAGTCCATGCTGGTGCAACTAAATAGTCAGCTTGGTTATTACCGATAGCCAAACCTCAGTCACTAAGATGACTCCGGATATGAGTGATAAAATAACGATGTTCTCTTTCTGCTAAGAGTCTTAATAACTTCTGCAATAAGAAATACAAATGCTTATTCGAAATTTCCTTCAAAATGGCATGATACATTCTCAAAACAATACCTACTATATAAAGTGAATCAGAGACTATATTTACAGCAGTATTATTCTATGTTTCAAAACCCCAAAGAACCGCAGTAAGTTCAAGGGTTTGCAAAGAGTCAAATGACTTCCCTTGAATTAAATGTTCTTGCCATTGCCCAGGCGTCTCCTCCCAGGTAACAACAGCTTTACGGGATTTTTTTCCAGCATCCGTAAAGACTGTTATGCTGTCCACTGGACTGTCAGACAAAAAAAACTACATGACTCCCACTGCATGTTAGATAAAAGTGGTAACAAGCGATATGAGGGGTAAGAATTCATTATTCCCACGCCAAACTGTGCCAAGGCTATTTTCAGGTCCATTGAAGTTTGCAGTAACCAAACCAAACAGTCCTGCATAAGGGGCAAAATGATCTGTCCTGGGTCCGCTCCAGCGATGTCTTGACATCGTGCTCTGCCCTTTTCTTTTTTTTTTTAATAATCAAAACCAATAATAACAAATATAATTGATAAACCTTGTCTAATTAAATCTCTAAGTTATCCCCATATCCTTAAATGATTTAACCATTCATTCAACCCAGTATATGCAGCAGTTAATTTTTTCATGTTACCTTAATAAACCACTTTTGGTGGAGAATTGACTCTGAATGATCAGCTAAATTTATGCAAATGCACTCCATCCAAGTCTTCAAAAACATAACCTAAAAGGTAACAATCAAAAGTCAGTGGCAGCACGATGTGAGGCTCTGAGGAGTCTCGAGACTGCGGCATCGGCATTGTGGTACTGCGTACTAGCCGGCTGCACCACTCAAGGCTCACCCTGACGGCAATGAGCACTAGTGGTGCAATGAAGGTAGCGCAGTGCTCCAAGAGCAACTGACCTCTCTGCAGGCATGCTCAGGACTGAGCTGAGCCTGTACTTCGAGACTTACCTTTTATTGGCCCTCTGGTCCTGCTCATGTGCAGTGGGGGCCCGCCCTAATCAGGCACAGGCGGGCTTAACACAAGCTCACGCCCACTACCTGGCAATTCGTGGCACCTGGTTGCCTCATTTCACTACACAATAGGGCAATACCTATGGCTTCCCAAGTAATTAACTCAAAAACAGTACCCATCGAGGGGATCAAGTCTCTATCCCGTGCCCATTTCAGTAATTCACGTAAGGATTTGCCATCATATGATAAACCTCTCTTAGAGAGAATACATTGGAGGAGCTTAACTACTGCCTCTTCTTTAGAGAGTGTAGACCCCATCTCCTCCCCAGCCGCTCATCTGATCAGGGCAAGATTCTTCAATTCCGAGCTCGTTTATTCCGTAGCCGGGCACTAGCTACATAGACTGCCGGGGCAGCAATCTCCTTTCGACTGGCTTCTCTGCTACCCTCTCATTCCAGCTTTCTTCATCGCTCCTGGAAGCAACAGCATGAGAGTCCCTGGTCCGGGCCACCCTTAGTCCCTGTTTGGGCGCCATTTGTGGGAAAAAAGTCTGCGGAGGCTTAAGGATTCCATGTACACATCAATATGATCGTATGAAATCGTTTATTAATAATTTGCACTCACTTATATAGAGAAGCCTTGTTTACTCAATCATATCATGCAGGTGGCTTTGTATTCCAATTACACATTCCATTCTCACGGAACCACTCTTCTCACATAATTGTTTTTCTCTTCTGCTGCCAGTTAGTTATCTCTTTCCCATTAGCTCATTTTTAGAAACCTGTAACTAGGCCTCAATAACCATTAACCCACTGTAGCCTAAGGTGAACTAAGTCAGGATTGCTCACAATCTGTATATTTCTGAACTGTTTCCCCAACAATGAATAAAGTCAGACAGGTACTCGTTGCCATGGTCTAGTAACCATGGCAGTAGTGGGTCAAGGGTAGGACTCTCAGAGGTCCTTTCTGACCCGGATGATTCTATGATTCTATGAATGTGATGCCTCTCTCTTGTCATCCGTCCTTTAAGATGGAGCTCCTCCTACCCCTGAGACAGCACAGTCTTGCACTGATAGCAGTGAACAGTTGTTAATGAAACAATTTCACCACAAGCCTTGGGCTATCAGTAAGAACAGGGCTACTTAATGCATACTTTGTAACCGCAGGAACAAAGCCTTGGGACATCAAAGGTTAAGGAGTAAACAAGGCGATAGGATTAGGGGACCTGGTTAAGGAGCATGGCGCTCTTACAACATCCACGGAGATGCTTGAATGTGATAAACAAGCTTTGTACGTTAACTGTTTTGTAGCCAATCAAGTTAAAACTCGTGTAACAAGATGTAGAGACTTCTGGTATAAATATAGCCTTCTGATTCAATAAAGTCAGACAATTCATTTGTATCAAACTGTGTCTCCGTCTCGCACTGCGACAAATGGTGACCCCGACGTGATTCGGGTTGAAAATTTTCCGGTCGCAGGTCTCCAAGAACTTTGTTTGAAGAAGAAAGGCTGGGAAGAAGCCGGTTATTGGTGCGCACCACTCATCACCTCCTCGCGATTGGCAGGTGAGCTTGGAGAATCTACTCTTTTGTTATGGGTTCAAATATTTCAAAAGAAGAACGAGACGTTTATGTTACTTTAAAGACTTTACTTAATAAGGATAAAAAAGTTATATCGGGCCATGATTTAAAACTGGTTTTAAAATGGGCCCGTGAGCATTTTCCCGACATCGATTCAGTCTCTACTTATGACCCTTCATTTTGGGACGAGGTCAGAATTAAATTATGGGATGCCGCTACACGGGGCAATAACGAAACCGCCAAACTCTTAGCTCCTTGGCGAATACTCTTTGAAACTTTAAAAGGAAAAGAACCTTCTACTCCATCTGCCCCTCCGCTGCCAATCACCGCTGCTATGGTGAATGTGGACTCGGACCCAGACTCCTTTGACCCAGGTCCTGTCGATCCTGAATCGGAACCCGATTTATACTCTGATGATTATGATGATCCGCGAAGTGTGTGGGCGGCGATTAGGGTTGAAGCACAGAAAGCGGGGGAAATGGACATTGCCTGCTTAATTGAAATCCCTCCAAAGCCAAAACCCCGTAAAAAAGACAGAGGATCTGTGATAGTTGCGCCTGTAATATATGGTGGGCAAGGGCAACCACGATGGGCCGCACTGAACTTCTCTATTGTAAAAGAACTTCGCCGCACTGCAGCAGAAAACGGCTTAAGCTCTCATTATTTTCAAGGCTTGTTTGCAAACGTTTGCGAGGCGCATGTACTTACTCCTTATGATTTAAAATCTATTGCTGCCCTCCTTCTCAATCCCGCGCAACAATCACTATGGGAATCGCATTGGAGAATGGCGGCAGAAAAGCTGCTGCGGGAGTATGCAGCCGGAGATAACCAGCAGCTGCAAACCCTTACAATTGACCATCTCATGGGTACGGGTGAGTTCGGCGACCCCGCGAAACAGGCCCGACATATTCCGAGAAAGGCACTGAAAGACAATATGCATATAGCAAAGAGAGCCTTCTTACAAATCCCTAATGCAAATAGGCCTGAAAAAGCCTTTACGACAATTTCTCAAGGGCCAAAGGAACCTTATATGGACTTTATTTCAAAGTTGCAGGACGCCCTAGGAAAACAAGTTGATAATACCGAAGCCCGTGATATTCTCCTTCTTAAATTGGCTGTTGAAAACGCTAATCCTGATTGTAAAAAACTCCTGAAAACTTTACCTAATCCTAACCCAACTTTAGTTGAAATGATGGAATCCTGTAATAGGTTTGGATCTTCCGAACATAAATACGAAGTTATGGCAACGGCATTTAGAAATATCCAGCTTACTTCGGCACAACCTAGATCCTCGGGGTCCGCCCCTATTTGTTACGGCTGCGGGAAAATGGGACATTTGCAGAAGCAGTGTCGTATTAAAACATCAATTCCCATTTGTACCCGGTGTCGAAAAGGTCGGCACTATAATAACCAATGCCGTTCTAGGCTTGATATTGATGGGAACGCGATACCTCAGCAGCAGAATGCTCCCCAGGGAAACGGGAGGCAGAGCGCGGGCCGGCGCCGCACTCCGACATCATATTACATGCCGAACCAGCAGATGTACAACCCTCCTCTACCACAAGCGCCAGCGGTAATGCCGACACAAACACCATTCGGGCCACAGGTGGCAGCGCAGGCTTGGACCTCTTCACAGAATATGCTGTTACATTAACTGATGCCACTGTTCACCTCATATCGACAACAATGAAAGGACCTTTGCCATCAAAGACTGTAGGACTTATTATCGGAAGATCGTCTACTACATTTTCTGGTCTTTTTGTTCTACCAGGGGTCATTGATAAGGACGCCATCGACATTTCCGTCATGGCTTGGACCCCAACACCACCTTGTAATATTCCAAAACATAGCCGCATCGCGCAAATTGTGTTGATATACGGTGCAGCTGATTTAGTTGCTCATTCATCCAATCAGAGAACAGGAGCCTTTGGCTCAACGGGAGCTCCACAAATTTTTTGGTCTCATCTTATTGGCGAAGATAGACCACTTATTACGTGTCATGTTTCTTATAATTCTCAACAAATTACTATCACAGGTTTAATAGATACGGGAGCAGATGTTACGGTTCTTTCCAAATCTAAATGGCCACCAAATTGGTCCTTAGTGCCTACTCCGTCAGCACTGGCGGGAATAGGTGGCACGGGTACCAGTTTTCAAAGTCAATTTCATGTTCAAATCAAAAATCCCCAAGGGCAAACAGCGACAGTTAAACCGTTTGTCTGTCCGGTCCCAATTAACCTTTGGGGTCGGGATGTTTTATCACAATGGGGAATGCGACTAGAGACTCCTTTTTAATAATGGCCACTGACGTAAGGCACAGAGTACCCAAAATTACATGGAAAACAGAAGACCCTGTGTGGGTCAATCAGTGGCCATTGCCAGAGGAGAAACTCTGTGCTTTGAAAACTTTAGTTCAAGAACAGCTCCAGAAAGGGCATATAGTGCCTACTTTCAGTCCCTGGAATACTCCTATTTTTGTTATACAGAAAAAGAATGGCACTTGGCGTCTGTTACATGATCTTAGGCGAGTAAATGCTGTTATGGAACCGATGGGTGCATTACAACCAGGTTTACCTTCACCAACGATGATACTTCGAGAATGGGCAATGATTGTTATTGATCTTAAGGATTGCTTTTTTAACATCCCGCTGCATCCGTCAGATGCTCCTAAATTTGCTTTCTCGGTACCTGCTATTAATATGACAGAACCTCTCTCTAGGTATCATTGGACAGTTCTCCCACAAGGAATGAAAAATAGCCCTACCATATGTCAATGGTATGTTGCTCAGGTATTAGCTCCAGTACGGGAACAATTTCCCCGAGCCTTGATTTATCACTATATGGATGATATTTTACTCGCTGCTGAAAAAGAGGGGGAATTATCATTATTATTCGAAGAAATTACAACTACTTTAAACCAGTCAGGCCTAAAAATATCCCCAGAGAAAGTTCAAAAACAGGAGCCATGGAAATACCTAGGCTGGCGAATTTCCAGACAGAAAATCTCGCCTCAGCAGATCACTATCGCTGCTAAAGTAACTACTCTTAATGATCTTCAAAAACTATTAGGCACCATAAATTGGCTGTGTCCTTTGTTAGGGATATCGAATTCGGATTTAGCTCCTTTGTTTGACTTGTTAAAAGGTGATACTGATCTCAATGCCCCGTGAGTCTTGACCACCGAGGCAGTGGCAGCCCTAGAAAAAGTCGCTCAGACTTTAATGGCTAAACAAGCAGCAAGATGGGATCCACAACTCCCTATTGCATTATCTATAATTCCAGATGGGAAAAAATTTATGGGACTACTTTTCCAATGGGATGAATCACTTTCTGATCCACTTCTTATATTAGAATGGATTTTTCTTCCTTATCAATCTACAAAGACAATCCTTCATCAAGTAGAAATGATCTCTGAAATCATTATTAAGGCTAGAAATAGAGGAATTACGTTAACAGGCAGAGATCTTACTCATGTTTATGTCCCCTTTACTGAATTTTACCTTGATTTTATAATTCAACATGAGGTATTGTTTCAAATTGCAATTCTTGACTTCCCGGGAAAAATTTCAAACCATTTTCCTCCTTCCAAACTGTTGCATGCTTCTCTACCGCTTGTTGAATGCCCAAAAATATCTGCAGCGCCCCTTTCCGCTTTAACGGTTTTTACTGATGGTTCTGCAGCCACCCACAAGGCTGTGGTGACTTGGCTTAATGATTCACAGGAGTGGGTTTCCGATATCACGTTTCACCCAGGATCTTCGCAAATTGTCGAACTTGCTGCGGTCGTTAGAGCATTCCAATTGTTTTCAGACCAAGCAATTAATTTGGTTACTGACTCTGCTTATGTTGCAGGAATTGTACAAAGGGCTGAACATTCTGCGCTGAAAAATTTAACACATCCCCTTCTATACCCTTTGTTGTTACAGCTAATTTCGCTACTTGATGCTAGGAAATATCCGTATTTCGTTTTGCATATACGCTCTCATACCTCATTACCAGGTTTTCTTACACAAGGTAATCGTCAAGCAGATCTCCTCACACTTAATGTTAATGTCCTTCCAAACATTTTTGAACAGGCTCGTATACACCATTCCTTTTTTCATACGAATTTGCGTGGTCTAAAGAGACAATTTAATCTCAGTACCCAGCAGGCGGCTGATATAATTTCTGCCTGTCCTGATTGTCAGCAATCCTCCTTATCTTCTAACTCCTTGGGCACTCTTCCTAGGGGACTACAAAGTTTAGAACTTTGGCAAACGGATGTTACACACTTTCCTGAATTCGGTCAACAAAAGTTTATCCATGTTTCCATTGATACCTTTTCAGGTGCTATTTATGCATCTTGTCATACGGGGGAGACAGCAAAAGACGTTCAGCGTCACTTTTTAAAGGCATTTGCCTCGTTAGGAATTCCTAAGCAGATAAAAACAGATAATGGCCCTGCATATACTTCACGTTCTCTACAATCTTTTTTTACTGACTGGGGAATTACACATATTACTGGTATCCCTTACTCTCCTACTGGTCAAGCAATTGTGGAACGAGCCCACCATACCTTAAAAACTATATTACAGAAACAGAAAGGAGGAGTTGGAGCATTGTCAATACCTGAAGAAAGACTGCTCAAAGCTATATATACTTTTAATTTTTTAAATTGTTATACTTCAGATGTGCCTCCCATTGCTAAACACTTTACTAGTAATAATCTTTTCCAATTCCAGGAAAAACCTCCAGTCCTTATTAAAGATATGGAAACGGGACAAATTAAAGGCCCATATTCACTCATAACATGGGGGAGGGGTTATGCTTGTGTTTCCACAGATCAAGGACCTAGATGGATTCCAGCGAAAAATGTTCGACCCTACAGGCTACGAGCCGCGCAGGACTAATAATTCCTGTTATTACTGTTTCACCTGTAGTAACTTTTACGCTACCTAAAGAAAATATGTGGCTCACTTTATTATAATTATACCTCTAAAAATGTATCTAAATCCACTAACAAACTTTTATTGCTTCCCCCGGGCTTGTTTTTTTTATAGACCATGGCCTGAAAGTTGCTGAGGAGAGTGAGAACTGCTCCTCGTACAGAGAACACAGAGTCAAAAAAAAAAAAAAAAAAAAAAAAGGTGTGTGTGCCTTTGTTGTTTATAGGCTTGGAATTTTGTCTGGCTTTTTAGGCTTTAATTTGGCAACCATGGAGGAAACTAGGACTCCACCGTGCTGTGATCCGGGAGGGGTCTGGGGACGCTTTTGGGGCCCCCTGACCAATTTTTGTCGGATAAGCCTCCTCTACCCCCTTGGTTCTATGCGCCAGTGGACATCTGAACTTCCTCATACAAAAAAGTTGTTTAAGTCCTTCCACTGCAGTGTGAAATGTGCTTTTCGTATTGTATTGATAACAGGCATTTGTTAATGTTGTAATTCGTGTGATCGTTTATATGTTGACTAAGGGATCCCTCGTCTATATGTTGATTGTTGATTGTGCTATTCTGTTGTACTGCTCTTTTATTGTTAGCTTTTAGGTCATGTTTGTGAAGATTTTAATGGAATGTGTTGTATGAATCTTTCTGATCACTCTCAATCTATACATGCTGCAATACAATCACTTAAAGAAGGGATTACACATTTGCAGTCACAGGATAACTGGGACTGGTTTGATAATCTTTTCTCAGGATGGGGTTTAACAGGATGGTTGCGAAGTTTAGTTAAGACTGTTTGTTATGCTTTATTTGCTTTTTTGCTTTTTTTATTCTTGCTGCCCTGCATTTTACAATGCTTTCAGCGGATGTTTGATCGTGCTATGAACCGGGTTTATCTTGTCCAATCGGAAGGGGGAATTGAGACAGCACAGTCTCGCACTGATAGCAGTGAACAGTTGTTAATGAAACAATTTCACCACAAGCCTTGGGCTATCAGTAAGAACAGGGCTACTTAATGCATACTTTGTAACCGCAGGAACAAAGCCTTGGGACATCAAAGGTTAAGGAGTAAACAAGGCGATAGGATTAGGGGACCTGGTTAAGGAGCATGGCGCTCTTACAACATCCACGGAGATGCTTGAATGTGATAAACAAGCTTTGTACGTTAACTGTTTTGTAGCCAATCAAGTTAAAACTCGTGTAACAAGATGTAGAGACTTCTGGTATAAATATAGCCTTCTGATTCAATAAAGTCAGACAATTCGTTTGTATCAAACTGTGTCTCCGTCTCGCACTGCGACATACCCCCACTGAACAATTCGAGATTATATTAATATTTTATTTGACTAATTAAAGAAAAAAGATATTCAAGTTTAACTTTCTTCCTAAGATACTGTAATCAGCATGTTATTAAACAGTAGCTTGGTTTCATTTGTTTAATAAAGAAAATAGATGAGCATTTTGCAGGATAAAATATGGTTTGTTTGGCAATTTAATAAAAACAGTGGAATTACCAATTTGCTTGATTTTTCTATGCATATAATTGAAACACGTGTGTGCAGATGGACCAATACTGAGTGCACAAAAAATGGACAGCTAAATCCATATTTTTATACATGCAGTCTTTCTTCTCTTATTGCAACCAAAATCTTGTTGCTCTAGAAACTCCTAAAATGGAAAAAAAAAAAAAAAAAAAAGGGGACAGTTCTTGCCCTAGTGATGTCATAATGTTTAATATTGACCAAATGTTCACAAGAGATTTTCTGAGAAGTATTAGGGTTTTCTACAACACAGTAAGATATAGAAAGGCTAATTGTTTTAACTCTGGTAGTCAAGGTTTTAGAAGACATGGAAATACACTGACTTTGATTTTTATTTTTTAAATTATAGTCTTGCTTTAAAGAAGAGTGTATGTTTTGGAGTACTGTCACGGTTTAACACTGGCCCGGCAATTAAACCGAATAACAGACGCTCTCTATTAATGTCTCTCTCCTCCTTGATAAAGAAAGGAGAGAGAATAAGGGAGAGAGACTTATGGGTTGGAAACTAAAATACACAATTTTAATGAACAGTAATGATAAATAGGAAAAATTACTAAATATATACAAATATACAGGAAAATGGAAACCACATTCCTCCCTCCTTTCCCCCAATAACTCTCACGTCACCCCCGAGGCTGCAGGGCAACCCTGGGAAAGTCCAGGCTGGACTCCTGGAGTCGGCAGCAGTCGGGAACTGGAGGCAGGAACACACAGATATGGGCTGGCACGGATCAGGATCACAGGCAGGCGAATGGACGGGATCCTTCCAGGATGCCGGGTGAAGGAAGGGAAGCAGGAAAGGCAGGAAATCCAGAAATCCAGAAGTCTGGAAATCTGGCTCGGCCCTCGTGATGCCTCAAATTTATACTGAGTGTGACGTGTATGGGATGGAATACTCTGGTCAATTCTGGCATCTATCTTGTCTGTTCCTCCCCAAAGGAGGGCTCAGGTGGGACCTCTTTATCCTCCTGGACAGTAAAATATTTTCCTCAGAGCTGAGCAGTGTCCTTGGCTCTGCATAGCAGTCTCTAGCAGTAACTATAAACATCAAGTGTTATCAATCCTAGAAGCACACACTGTCTGAGAAACTTGCTGTTAATTTCAGCAAGTGCAACTACTTACAAGAGACTTAGCTAAAAGCAAAATTACAAGACAGAAAATCACCTTTATCCTGGCCCAAACCAGGACAAGTACGCTGCAATTTTTATGTATGAGGTCTGTTATCCTTACAGTAGAACTAGTTTCTAATAAAAAGAAAGCCAAAGTAATATTTTAAAAAACCTTGACAAGATAAAGCAATGTGGTCTCAGACCATCTTCTTTTCATGGAATTAGGGGATACCAATGACAAAATATGAGATTTATTTCAGGGGATCTGTATTTTTCTCTCAGATGTACATTTTTGCTCCCCCAATATCCTATCAGAATTCCATATTAATTTTGAAACTGCGTAATTTATCAGTTTTGATATTACAGCATCAGAGCACTTCCAACAACAGGATTTCCAAGATCAAGCACATCCTCTCAGCTCTGTTTTTATGTGTGATTCCTAATAAAAATTATTCACATCTAGCCTTTACCAAGCTTCAACCTATAAAAAACCTACAGTTTACTAAAAAGACAGCCCCTTTTCAGACAGAGCTGGTGAAACCGGGTATGGTAGCTTTGTTTTCAGAATCAAAATGTTATTTTTTGCTTTTTTTAATGTTTGGTGAACTGCAGGCAAGTCATGGAATCATAAGACCATAGAATGGTTAGGCTTAGTTTTACTGTAAGGGTGACAGAGCCCTGGAACAGGCTGCCCAGGGGGGTCGTGGAGTCTCCTTCACTGGAGACATTCAAAACCCGCCTGGACACGTTCCTATGCGAGGTACTCTAGGTGGCCCTGCTCTGGCAGGGGGGGTTGGACTAGATGATCTTTCGAGGTCCCTTCCAACCCCTATGATTCTATGATTCTATGATTCTATGATTCTATGATTCTATGATTCTATGATTAGGAAGGACCTTAAAGATGGGCAGGGACACATTCCATTAGACCAGGTTTCTCAATGCCCCATTCGGCTTGGCCTTGCATCTACAAACTCCCAGGGCAACCTCTTCCAGTGTCTCAATACCCTCACACTAAATAATTTCTTCCTTATGTCTAACCTAAATCTACCTTCTCCCAGCTTGAAACCATCCCCCCCTCATCCTATCACTATATGACCTTGTAAAATGTCCCTCTCTAGCTTTCCTGTAGGCCCCCTTCAGATACTGGAAGACTACTATATAGTCTCCTCAGACCTTTATCTTCTCCAGACTGAATAACTCCAACTATCACAGCTTGTATTTGTAGGGAAGGTGCTCTAGACTTCTGATCATCTTCATGGCCCTCCTTTGGGCTCATTTGAAGAGCTCTACATCCTGTGTTGGGGGCTCCAGAATCGGACACAATACTCCAGGTGGGGTCTCACCAGAGCAGAGTAGGGGGAGAATCACCTCCTCTTCTTTTGATGTAGCCCAAAATACAGTTGGCTTTCTGGGCTTCAAGTGTACATTGCCAGCTCATGTTGAGCTTCTCATCAACCAACAGTCCCAAGTCCTTCTCAAGGCTGCTCTCAATCTATTCTCCACCTAACCTGCATTTGTGCTTGGGACTGCCCTGACCCATATGCAGGACCTTGCACTTGGCCTTGTTGAACATCATGAGGTTAGCATGGGCCCACCCCTCAATCCTGTCAAGGTATCTCTGGATGGCCTCCCTTCCCTCCAGCATGTCAACCACACCACACAGCTTGGTGTCGTATGCAAACTTGCTGAGGGTGCAGTCAATCCCACTGTCCATATCACTGACAAAGATGTTAAACAGCACCAGTCACAATGTCAACCCCTGAGGAATGCTATTCATCACTGATCTCCATTTAGACATCAAGCTGTTGACTGCAACTCTTTGAGTGAGACTATCCAGCGAATTCAGCATAGAGAAAAGGAGGCTCTGAGGTGACCTTATAACAACCTTCCAATATCTGAAGGGGGCCTACAGGAAAGCTGGGGTAGGGCTTTTTAAATGGGTGTGTAGTGAGAGGACAAGGGGAAATGGTTTCAAGCTTGAAGAGGGGAGATTTAGGTTAGACATTAGGAAGAAATTGTTTAATTTGAGGATGGTGAGATACTGGAACAGGTTGCCCAAGGAAGTTGTGGCTGCTCCCTCCCTGGAAGTGTTCAAGGCCAGGTTGGATGGGACCTTGAGCAACCTGGTCTAGTGGAAGGTGTCCCTGCCCATGCAGGGGGGTTGGAACTAGATGATCTTTAAGGTCCCTTCCAACCCTAACCATTCATGATTCCATGATTCTAATTCCTTATCCACCAATTGGTACATCTATCGAACCCATATCTTTCCAGTTTAGGGACCAAGACGTCACGTGAGACAGGGTCAAATGTTTTGCACAAGTCCAGATAGATGACAGTAATTTCTTTTCCCTTATTCACCAACTCTGTAAACCTATCATAGAAGGCCACTAAATTTGTCAGGCACAATTTGCCCATAGTGAAGCCATGTTGACTGCCACCAATCACCTCCTCATTTTCCATGTGCCTTAGCATAGTTTCCAGGAGGATCTACTCCATGATCTTGTTGGGCACAGAGGTAAGACTGATGTGCCTGTAGTTCACCAGGTCGTCTTTTTTTTCTCTTTTTAAAAATGAAGGCTAAGTTTTCCATTTTCCAGTCAGTGAGAACTTCATGAGAATGCCACAACTTTTCAAATATAATGGATAGTGTTTAGCAACTTCATCCGCTGGTTCCCTTCTGACTTGAAGATGGATCTCATCAGATCCCATGAACCTGTGTACTTTCAGGTTCATCAGATGTTCTCAAACCTGATCTACCCCTACCGTGGGTGGTTCTTCATGCTCCCAGTCCCTGCCTTTGCCTTATGTCACTTGGGCAGTGTGACTTGAGCTCTTTCCAGTGAATACTGAGGCAAAAAAGATGTCACCAACACATATGTTAAACAGCTCTGGCCCCATTACTGACCCCTGTGGAACACCACTCATCACTGAAGTTCTTTTTTTTTCTTTTTGCCTTGATTTGTTTTTAGAGCAGATTTGCATTTAGCAACCTATGACTATTCCATTGGGGTTTTTTTAGAAATTAACTTTCACTGTGGGGTGATACAAAAGTGTCATATGCAAGATTATAATTTGGAAAATAAATAAAAAAAGCCAAACAAACTTCTGTCACAATGGGAAAGGAAAAAAAAATTAATTTTCATTGAAGGGTCCCTCATCCCCATCTTCAGCATCTAATTGCATTAAAAAACTAAGAAATGCTTTAGGATCCTTTTATCTTCAAGTTATGAAAAACACAGAAATTTGCCACAATATTTTTATGTAGCCAAAGTTATGTGGAATAAAATAGATCCTGTAAATCCAAAACTCTATTGAAGAATGGGGAAATCCTTGGTGTTAAAGGATCACATATCTATACTGTGTTTGCTGTTGCATGTATTTCATGAGTTGGCGAGATAGCTGGAAATAATATTTGCTAATTAGATTACAGGGAAAGGGATGTCACCTAAAGTTAATATTAGCATTATCAATTGCAAATAATAATGCATGGCTGAAACTTAAAGCATTCATTTTGATATAGTTATTGTATTTTCAAATATTCCTACTGCAGCTTCATTACTTTCTTCACAAAAGTCAATCAGATGATGGATTATTTCTCTTTCATCTCTGTAGGAATGAATAACTGTAAAAAACGTTTTGATATTTCCAAGACTTGAGGCATCAGTCCCAACAGAGAAAAATACGTCCTTTTCAGCAAAATCTTTCATTGTTTTCTCAGTTGAAAAAAAGTACTTTATTGTTGGTAATGCACAAAACTCTTCATGCCCCCAGGTTATAATTTTATCTATGGGTAAATCTTGGAAAACAAGAATAATTAATTTGCTGCTTGGCATCCTCCTCTATTTATAGGCTGTTGACCCTATATCAAAATGTTCAGACAACTCTTGAATGGCTTCTGCTGTCAAAGTCCTAAGAACTGCCAGAACAAGTTGCCTTGTTGTCTTACTTCAGCTGACCTATTTTGCACTGAAGTATGCAGTTAAGTATAATGATAACTGTATACTAGAATAGTTAGCTCATAAAACAGCATTACGATCCAAGTTATTCTTTATATTTTGATTGCGAGTAAAATTCAGCCACTACTTATAGACGACGCGTGAATTTACAAAAATAACAAGGCTTTAGAATTTAAACAAGTTACAAGGATTTATTTTAGGATTTATACAATTAGCTACTTTGGAGAGAAGGGTTGTTAAGAAGAGAAAAGAGACAAAGGGGGTAATCAAGATGTTATCACCATCCTCCGGCCCTGGCCTCAGGCTGCAGTCGCTTGTGAAGGATCCATCGCTTCTGCTGCTTTTCCGTTCCTCCGCTGTAGGTGTCTCGTAGATGAAGCCGAAGTGTCGAGAGAAGGGGGCGTCTAGAAGAAAAGCTGCTGCTTTTTCCTTTTTTCCTAGGGTTTTTTATACCCCAAAAGAAAGAGGGGTCCCTTTATTGAATAAGTCCCTGATACATACAGTCTTCCAGACTTCCCGGAGATGAGTCTTCCTTATCTTTTTGTCTTTTGGTGCCCTGCTACTTTCATAGTTTTTGGTCTCAACCATGCACCAGGAGGCGACCTGATAAACAATCTTATCTTTTAGGTGTCTGTCAGGCATATGTGAGGTAAACATATGTTAATTGAGACTAAGCAGGAAGAGAGAAGAAAAAAAGGTGATTCAAGAGACATATTTTGTATTTTCAATTCCATGTGTATACATCAGTTACTAAAAAGCCCTTTCAGCTTTTTTTTTCCCTAGGTACAATCTGGATGATAAAGTCAAAATAAAGCAGCAGAGGCTGAGAACAATTTTTTTTACTTTTTAGTAAATGCAAAGGCACTTTTCTCAGATATGCAAATCAGTGAAGTCATACAGTAGCATGATAGAAAAAAAATGTTTAATCAGTTATTTTTCAAAGACTGTTTTGTTTTTTCAGTCAGAATTATGTACTGGGAAAAAGATTTAATAATAAGTATATTGCCTAGTGTTGCTGTGCAAAGACTTGAACGAAACATTGAATGAGATGTCCCTTTCAGGGGACCATGTGGAAGGATCAGACTAAAACATTTTAGCTTCCTTTTATTCCCCCTTATGTGTATAATACATAAACAGTTATTTTTAATGACTTTTGGACCAATGGTCATGAGAAAAAGAAATTCATTTTGAAAGAAGGAAATAGAGCAACTAAATTAAATCCATATTTTTCCCTAGAGCTTTATCTTTTGTTGCTTCTGTTTTCCATTGCCTATTATTTATATTGCATCATTTTCCAGCTCATCTTACTATACAGATTTTTGAAAGGGTCACATGAATACGATTTTCTTTTTTATAGGTGTATTCAAGAAGAGAACATCATGAAAATATTTGATACGTTTTTTATCTCTGTAGGAATGGCCATTTAAATATGAGTGTGATTAAAGTAAACCTGTTTTGGTTTTTTTAATTGAATTTCTTTATTTTTTCCAAGTTACTGGTTTTTCAACACTGAACAAAATAATTGAGCAATGCGTTATTTTCTTGCATAAGCAGTAAGAGATGGACATTTTCCCTGAGAAAAGCTGGACCAGAGTAAGGCATCTCAGCCCCTTTAGTGTGGGTAACTGCCCTTCTGACAGCGGTTGCCTCTGTTGGTAAGAAGGTTTGTGAGAGCACTCCCTACTACTCAAGCAAAATTAGCTGTGTTTGCTTAAGCCATATCAGTAGATGCCTTGAGTTAGTATGGATCAGTGTGCACTGGGGTGTGCTCACATGAGCCACACAACTGGCAGTGCTGTAGTGGGAGATGTTTTCAGTGAGTGACAATACATGCAGCCAAGAGCCATAATATTTCATCCGCTCCAGTTCAATCCACCAGCCTCCTTGGACTCCAGGCTCACACCAACATGTGCATCCTCACCATGTGTACCAGCCCAGGGGAATCCATGTGGAGAGCAGCAGGGTCCAAGCCCTTCGTTAGTCATAGGATGCTTCTAGATGTCTCTTCACCTACTTCTAAGGCACTAGGTGCTAGGACAGAGGTGGTTCAAGGACTGGCTTTTCTTCTGTCTCTCCTGTTGAGGCTTTTTCACGTTGAATAAATGATTATTAACTGTGCCTTCTTGGAGGTTACCATGTAAACATCCCAGTCTATACCAACAGATAGGAGAGGGTCTGACCCTGGGTTCCCATAACAACCCTAGCCCTGTGTTCACAGATGCTTCCACCTCTAATTCAAGACTCAGTTCAGCAGAAAAGCATGGAAATGTTTAAGAAGTTTGAACTTCAGAAGGGGCAAAGGTGGGCAAGGTGGGTGAATTGAACAGTTCCAGAAAAACTTAGGAAATTAATATGGCTCTAATAAAGCCACAGTGGTAGAAATACAGGATCCTATGTAAAACTGTGGCAGATCTGGTGAAGGGTTCTTGACTGCAGAAAGCCCTGAGCAATCAAATGTGACTGCAAAATTGGCCCTGTTTTGAGCAGGGGACCTCAATCAGATGTTGACCAGGGTCCACTTCCACTCTAAGTCATTCTGTGCCTCTGTGATTCTTGCTGTATTTAGACATTAGCTAAGATACTGTTTAGATCTATCCCCCTGGACAGAACTCAGTACATTCCAGTTGCTCTCCCACATAAAGAGCAACACCAACACCTCGCCTTGTTAGTCTGTCTTTCCTAACTAGTGCATAGCCATCCATGACAACATTCCAGTCATGGGAGCTGTCCCACCACATTTCAGTGACTGCAACTAAATCATAGCCATGCGACTTAATGCAGATATCCAACTCCCCCTGCTTATTCACCATATATCACCATTTCTCACCTTGAGTGGGATGGCAGACTGAAGGCCATCCTTAGACTCATCTCTAGTGAGCCTGGTTTTATCCCTTTCCCCCTTTGAGCCTAGTTTAAAGCCCTCTCAATGAGGGATTGTTATGCTCTGTACCTATGATTTTATATTTTGTTGTGAGGATATATTAGCCTCTGCTCATGTATGTGTTGCACAAATTTGCAAAAATAACAGGTTTTATAGTTTAAGCAACTTACAAAGATGTATTTCAGGGAAAGGAAAAAAAAATGATGCCACCTTTAAAAGAGAAGTTTGTACTAGGAAAGGTTTTACATAAATCAGTCACTCTGGGGAAAGAGTGTAGTGAAATGAGGCAACCAAGTGCCACTAATTGCCAGGGAGTGGGCGTGAGCTTGTGTTAAGCCCACCTGTGCCTGATTAGGGTGAGCCCCCACTGCGCGTGAGCAGGATTAGGGGGCCAATAAAAGGTGAGGCTCTGCCACGGTTTAACACTGGCCCGGCAATTAAACCGAGTAACAGACGCTCTCTATAAATGTCTCTCTCCTCCTTGATAAAGAAAGAAGAGAGAATAAAGGAGAGAGACTTATGGGTTGGAAACTAAACTACACAACTTTAATGAAACAGTAATGATAAATAGGAAAAATTACTAAATATATACAAATATACAGCAAAATGGAAACCACATTCCTCCCTCCTTTCCCCCAATAACTCTCACGTCACCACCGAGGCTGCAGGGCAGCCCTGGGAAAGTCCAGGCTGGACTCCTGGAGTCGGCAGCAGTCAGGAACTGGAGGCAGGAACACACAGATATGGGCTGGCACGGATCAGGAGCACAGGCAGACAAACGGACAGAATCCTTCCAGGATGCCAGTGAAGGAAGGAAAACAGGAAATCAGGAAATCTGGAAATTTGGAAATCTGGAAATCTGGCTCGGCCCTCGTGATGCCTCAAATTTATACTGAGTGTGACGTATATGGGATGGAATACTCTGTTTGGTCAATTCTGGCATCTATCTTGTCTGTTCCCCCCCAAAGGAGGGCTCAGGTGGGATCTCTTTATCCTCCTGGACAATAAAATGTTTTCCTCAGAGCTGAGCAGTGTCCTTGGCTCTGCATACCAGTCTCTAGCAGTAACTATAAACATCGAGTGTTATCAGTTCTAGAAACACACACTGTCTGAGAAACTTGCTGTTAATTTCAGCAAGTGCAACTACTTAAAGAAGCTTAGCTAAAAGGAAAAAGTACAAGACAGAAAATCACCTTTATCCTGGCCCAAACCAGGACAGGCTCAAACGCACAGGCTCAGCTCAGTCCTGAGCTAGCCAGCAGAGAGGTCAGTCACTCCTGGAGCAATAGCACCGATCCAGGCTAGTCAACCCTGAGGGCTATACGCTCAGAGCACTATTCGTGAGTCTCTGCTGGAACACGTGGTTGGACCTTGAAGTGCCGTGCCCTAAAAGAGGTTTGTCTTTCTACATCTGGTGGAGAATGCGGGCATAGACTTCGATCTACCCCGTGCTCAGACGAATCAGAAAAAAAGGGATCCAGTCCAGCACAAAGTAGCGTTAGCAGAAAACCTAAGGAGTCAGGTAAGAAGATCCACTACCCTTCCTTCTCTACCACTGGTTGACCGAGAAAAAGGAAAAGATGGGATTGTCAGCAAGCACCCCTGTTAATGAGAAGCTGGTTACACTGGCGAAGGAGCAAGAACTCTCCTCCTTCCCGTCCTCTGCGGCCGTGTGGGAGCTCTGGCAGGAGGTCAGTAACCTATTGGGAAACCTCCATACTCAAGAAATGCACAAAAACATAATTGCATTAGACGGTACCTGGGGAGTGGTGATCAATGCCCTAAAAGAAATAAAAGCTGAGGCAGAAGCTGCCATCACCGCCATTGCAGCACTCCCGCCGAAAGCTAGCATTGACACCACAGCACCACCACCAGAAGCAGGATCCGGTGTTGTCCCCACAGCACCTCAAACTGAATAACCTTGCCAAATTTGCATGTTTGGACATCGTATAACTTTTCTTCCTTGTATTTTCTGTTCTTCTAACAAAAAAAGAAAAAAAAACACAAAAAAGAAGAGTGAGAGGAATTGTCATTTTTTGTTGTATTTGTGTTTATTATGTACTTATTACAATTGTCATGGTAGTTCTTCACAAAAAAAAAAAAAAAAAAAAAAAAGAGGGGGGAAATGTAGTGAAATGAGGCAACCAGGTGCCACTAATTGCCAGGTAGTGGGCGTGAGCTTGTGTTAAGCTCACCTGTGCCTGATTAGGGCGGGCCCCCACTGCGCATGAGCAGGATTAGGGGGCCATTAACAAAGGTAAGGCTCAAACTCACAAACTCAGCTCACACTGGAACTCACAATCTCGGCATGCTTGGCTTTAACTGCTTCTTTCAGTACTGCACTACCTTTATTGATCCACTAGAGCTCATCACCGTCAGGGTGAGGCTTGAGTGGCGTAGCTGGCTAACACGCTGTTACATAGACAACCCGAGCAATGCCTGCGGCCACGGGTTCAAGACTCCTCAAAGCCTCACCCTGCCGAAGTTGAAGTAGTTTCTCCTTTTCCCTCTGAGGTTTCACACCAGAAAAAAGGGTTCTGTCTGTTTTCATTAATTATTGTCAGAGGCTTGTGATTTTGGGGATTGCCTCGATATTCTGGAATTCTTCAGTTTTTGTTATCTGATACTAATTTGCATTATCTGTCTGACAGCTTATCTGACAGTCTCATTAGCATTTTATCTAGTTCTGTCAGAGGAAAGGGTCTGCTGGCTGATACATTTCAAACAGAATCTGGCAGATCAGGCTTTTGTTTACTGATACATTTTAAATAATGTAAATTAAGATGAGCCAGAAAAAAAAAAAAGTTTTGCTATAGTTTGTTTTTTTTTTAAAGAATAGAGAAATGCTGGACCAAGAGACAATCATTTCCACGTGTCCACATCAGGGCTGCTAACTCCTATGAGAAAATCCTTTTCCCACGCTGAGATAGGTGTACCCTATCTCTTGCCAGCAGACTCAGTGATGCATATACTGCTCTATGGTCAAAGAACCAAAAGCCCTGCAGATGACACCAGTCCCTGAGCCATGAATTAACCTGTTAGCCATGAATTAACCTCTTCCTGTTAGTTCCCTCATCCATTGCTGTCATTAGAGGGTGATGTAAACACTTTGAATTGAAAATACAAAATATGTCTCTTGAATCAATTTTTTTTTCTTCTTTTTCCCGCTCTGTTGCAACATACTGTCAATTAACATATCTTTACCTCACCATATGCCTGACAGACACCTAAAAGATTAGATTGCTTATCAGATTGCCTCCTGGTGCATGGTGGAGACAAAGACAATGAAAGTAGAAGGACACCCAAAAAGACTAAAAGATAAGGATGACTCATCTCTGGGAAGTCTGTGTGTATCTGGGACTTATGCAAAAAAGAGACCCCTCTTCTTTTTGCTGTATAAAAAACTCCAGGAGAAAAGGAGAGCAAGCAGCTTTCCTCTAGACCCTCCCCCCTTCTCTCGGCACTTCGGTTTCCAGCTACGGGGCAGACACAGTGGAGGATCGAAAAACGGAGAACCCAGATCAGCAGAAGCAGCTACAGCCAGAGTCCAGGGCCGGCAGACGGTGATAAAACCCCATTGTTCTTTTATTTTCTTAATGACTCTCCAAGGTGACTAATTGGTGCAAAAGCTCTCTTCTTGCATACTTGTTTTTCCCTTTTAAAGGTGGCATTATTGTCTCCTTCCCTAAATAAATCCTTGTAACTTGTTTAAATCATAAAGCTTGTTATTTTTGTAAATCCATGCGTCATCTATGAGTAGTGGCTGAATTTTCCTCACAATCAGAATATAAAATAATAACTTGGATCATAACAGAGGGATGGAGAACACAACATGCACACTGGATCCCTTAACTAGTTGCCCCAGAGCCCTAAAATCTCTCTTGATACCTTTTGTTGATCTTGATACCACATCATTGCTATGCACCTGGAAGACCAAAAGTGGGTAGTACTCTGAAGGCCTCATCAGGGTGGGAAGTTTACTTGTGACATCCTTTACCCTGGCCCCCAAGAGGCAGCAGACTTCCCTATGCAGTGAGTCCGGTCTGCATACTGGAACCTCTGCACCCCTCAGGAGGGAATCACCTACTACAATGACCCGTTGATTTTTCTTATCAGGGTCAGTTTTGAAGGCTGGCCTGAGACAAGTCAGCCTTTGTGAGCCCTGGACCTTGCTCACAACCAGATCCTCCTGCAGAGCCCCATACCTGTTCTGCAAGGGCACTGCAGGTGGTACACTTCTTAAAGGAACACACTTGCTCTAATTTGTTTTTTTTTTGTCAGGTAGTGACCTGTTCCCATTGACCCTCCTCCTGTGGGTTACTACAGGAAGGCTGAGGGGTTTGCTGATGAGAGGATACGGGATCCTCTGCTTCACTGAGAGTTACCTCCTGTTCTGGTTTTGGAGAGATCATTGGGTGAAAGTGGTCAATTTCCCTCCCACTCTCCCAGATGTTTCTCAATTTATTCACCTCTTCCCTGAGCTACATCACTTCATCTTGGAGCTGTGCCACCTGGCTGACCAGGTCATCAACCTGCTCACATTACACACAGCCATAGTCAGAAATGCCCCCTGTTGCCAATGAAAGGCTGTGGCACTCCTCACAGCCTGTGGCATGGATATCAGTATCCATTTTGGTGGCTGCTGAGAGCACAGTCTTCTTCCTCCAAGTAGCCACCATCACTCTTTGAGTAAATTGCAGCTCATTGCCCTGCCACTCCAACTGCCTCATGCAAACTGTTATGCTACATGCCACACCCCTGCCTTTTCCCCTCTCCTGTTCCTTGCACTTCTCAGGGGCTTTTAAATCTCCTGTGTGGCTCTTGGCCATACATTTTCTGCACCTCATTGGCTGCCTCCAACTTCGTGGTCCCACTGGGGCCTGGGCTGTGAGTGTGGGGGGCTATCCCAAACTTAGAAACCCTTCAGCGCAATGTGATTGAACTCTCTCCTCAGGATTACCCTAGTCATTGCCACTGCTGCTGCCACCTTGACGACTGCAAGAATAAAACACTTTGGGCTAAGAAAGAAGGGAGGGGTGGGGAAAAAGTTTGTGTGTTCTCTTTGACCTGCTTTGATTTAATTAATGATAAATTAAATTGATTTTTTTCCCCAAGTTGAGTTTGTTTGCCCATGACTGTAATTGATGAGTGAAAACCTCACAGCCCTTGTCTTGACTCACAAGGTTCTAGGTGGATTTTCTCCTCACTATCCCAAAATGGGAAAGGGGGAGTGAGCAGCCGAGTGGTCCTTTGTTATTAGCCAGGCTCAAACCATGACATAGTTCCATCCAATAAGATAGTTCTTGGGGTTAAGGGGAGGGGTTCTGTGTTACCAAGCTATCTCTTCATCCCTCATTCCCATTACCTTTTCTAAGAATTTGCTGTAATCTCAGTTTCTCTCAATTTATAAGTCTGATGTGCAAAAGTGTCACAGAATCATAGAAATCGCTGGGTTGGAAGGGACCTCGGAGATCATCGAGTCCAACCCTTGAACCACTGTTGCAGTTACTAGACTATGGCACTGAGTGCCACATCCAGGCTCTTTTTAAATATCTCCAGGGATGCAGAATCCACTACTTCCCAGGGCAGCCCATTCCAATGCCGGATCACTCTCTCCGTAAAGAAATTCTTTCTAACATCTAACCTAAACTTCCCCTGGCACAACTTGAGACCATGCCCTCTTGTCTTGTTGAAAGTCATCTGGGAAAAGAGACCAACCCCCCCCGGCTCCAACCTCCTTTCAGGTAGTTGTAGAGAGCGATGAGGTCTCCCCTGAGCTGCCTCTTCTTTAGGCTGAACAGCCCCAGCTCCCTCAGCCTCTCCTCATAGGGTATGTGCTCGAGTCCCTTCACCAGCCTGGTTGCCCTCCTTTGGATCTGCTCCAGGACCTCAGTATGCTTCCTGAACTGAGGGGCCCAGAACTGGACACAGGACTAGAGGTGTGGCCTCACCAGCGCTGAGTACAGGGGCAGAATCACTTCCTTGGACCTGCTGGCAACGCTGTTCCTGATACAGGCCAGGATGCCATTGGCCTTCTTGGCCACCTGGGCAAACTGCTGGCTCATGTTCAGCTTCCTGTCAATACAACTTGTAGCAAGACAAACCTCTTGTAGGGTACGGCACTTCAAGGTCCAACCAGGTGTTCCAGCAGAGACTCACAAACAGTGCTCTGAGCCTATAGCCCACAGGGTTGTCTAGCCTGGATCGGTGCTGTTGCTCTGAAAGCAACTGACCTCTCTGCTGGCTAGCTCAAGAGTGAGCCCCACCTGTGTCTCAGGCCTCACCTTTTATTGGCCCCCTGGTCCTGCTCATGCGCAGTGGGGGCCCACCCTAATTGGGCACAGGTGGGCTTGGCACAAGCTCATGCTCACTCCCTGGCAATTAGTGGCACCTGGTTGCCTCGTTACACTACACAAACTCACAGGTCCCTTTCTGTCTGGCTGATCTCCAGCCACTCTGTTCCCAGCCTGTAGCGCTGCATGGGGTTGTTGTGGCCAAAGTGCAGGACCCTGCCCTCGGCCGTGTTGAACCTCATCGCATTGGAATCAGCCCAGCTCTCCAGTCTGTCCAGGTCCCTCTGCAGAGCTCTCCTGCCTTCCAGCTGATCCACACTCCCCCCCAGCTTAGTGTCATCTGCAAATTTGCTGATGATGGACTCAATCCCCTCATCTAAATCTTCAATGAAGATATTAAAAAGTATTGGGCCCAGCACTGATTCCTGGGGGACACCACTAGTGACTGGCTGCCAACTGGATGCAGCCCCGTTAACCACCACTCTCTGGGCCCGGCCCTCCAGCCAGTTCTTAACCCAGCACAGGGTGCTCCTGTTGAAGCTGTGGGCTGTCAGCTTTTTCAGGAGGAAGCTGTGGGAGACGGTGTCAAACGCTTTGCTGAAGTCCAGGTAGACCACATCCACAGCCCTCCCCTCATCCACCAGACGGGTCACCTGATCATAAAAGGAGATCAGGTTGGTCAGACAGGACCTGCCCTTTCTAAACCTGTGCTGGCTGGGTCTGATCCCTTGCCCATCCTGCAGGTGCTATGTGATTGCACTGAGGATGATTTGTTCCATAACCCTGCAAGGCACTGAGGTCAGGATGACAGGCCTGTAGTTTCCTGGGTCCTCCTTCCGGCACTTTCTGTGGATTGGTGTGACATTCGCCAACTTCCAATCATCTGGGATGTCCCCAGTGAGACAGGACTGTTGGTAGATGATAGAGGCTTGGCGAGCTCTTCTGCCAGCTCCCTCATCACCCTTGGGTGGATCCCATCCAGTCCCATAGACTTGTGGGGATCCAAGCATCTCAGTAGGTCACTGACTGTGTCCTTCAGGATTACAGGGGGGCTGTTTAGATTCTTGTCACCTTCTACAAGCTCCAGAAGCCATCTGTCCTCAGGGTAAGCTTTCTGTTGAAAACTGAGGTAAAGAAGGTGTTAAATACCTCAGCCTTTTCTTCATCTTTGACAACTATATTCCCACCCGTGTCCAGTAAAGAATGGATGTTTTCCTTGCCCCTTCTTTTGCTACTGATGTATCTGTAGAAGGACTTTTTGTTATACTTCACAGAGGTGGAGAGATTCAGTTCAACTTGTGCCTTTGTCTCTCTAATTTTCTTTCTACATGACCTAACTATATTCCTAAATTCCTCCTTAGTAGTAAGCCCTTTTTTCCATAATTGGTAGGCCCTCTTCTTAACCCTAATTTCTTTCAGAATCTCCCAATTCAGCCAGACCGGTCATCTTCCCAGCCGGCTTGCCTTTTGGCACACTGGGACAGCCTGCTCCTGTGCTTTCAAAATTTGCTCCTTGAAGTACGACCATCCCTCCTGGACCCCTCTGTTTTCAAGGGCTGTTTCCCAGGGTATACTCTGAACTAGTCTTCTGAATAGGCCAAAATCTGCCCTCCGGAAGTCCAACGTAGAGGTTTTATTGACGACCCTCCTTGTATCCCTGAATATTGAAAACTTTATTATTTCACGATTGCTAAGTCCCAGGCGTCCACCGACCACCATATCTCCCACCAGCTCCTCTCTGTTTGTGAAAAGAAGGTCAAGCAGGGCTCCATCCCTGGTGGGCTCATTTACTAGTTGGAGCAGGAAATTTTCCTCTATACACTCTATGAATCTCCTAGACTGCCTCCTCTCTGTGGTGTGGAGTTCCCAGCAGATATCTGGCAGGTTAAAGTTCCCCACGAGAACAAGGGATGACGATTTTGAAACATCCGCCAGCTGTCTGTAGAATAATTCATCATCCTCATCATCCTGATTGGGTGGTCTGTAACAGACTCCCATCACGATATCAGCCTTGTTGGCCTTTCCTCTGATTCTAATCCACAGGCACTCCACCTTATTATTGCTGACCTCAACTTCTACAGTGTCGAGAGACTCTCTAACATACAGAGCTACCCCTCCACCTCTCCTACCCTGCCTGTCCCTTCTGAAGAGCCTGTAGCCACCCATGGCAGCACTCCAGTCATGGGAGTCATCCCACCACGTTTCCGTGATAGTGACTACATCATAGCTTTCCTGATGCACGATGGCTTCCAGCTCCTCCTGTTTCTTGCCCATGCTGTGTGCATTGGTGTACATGCACTTCAGCTGGGCTGATGGTTTGTCTCTTATCTTGGGTAGACCACCCTTAGGCTCCTTTCTGGAGAGCCCAGTTTCAACCCCATCCCCCTTCAAACCTAGTTTAAAGCCCTCCTTATCAGCCCCTCCAACTTATAAGCTAGAGTCCTTTTCCCCTTGTTAGTTAGATGAAGCCCATCTGATTTGAGGACACTAGGTAGTATGGAATTTGCCCCATGGTCGAAAATCCCAAAGTTCCGCCGGTGGCACCAATCCCTTAGCCACCTATTGATCAGATAGGTTTTCCTAGTCCTCTCCTCATTCAGGTCTTCTACTGCTGGTACTGAGGCGAACACCACCTGTGCTCCTGACCCATCAACTAAACAACCCAGTGCCTTGAAGGAGTGCCTTTGTACTTCTTCCATTAATGTCATCACTGCCAGCCTGGACTATCAACAGTGGAAAATAATCTGAGGGCTGAATTAGCTGAGGGAGTCTCCTACTAATATCCCTCACCTGGGCACCGGGAAGGCAGCAGACCTCTCTGTGGGATGGGTGAGGTCGACATATAGGGCCCTCAGTTCCCCTCAGAAGGGAGTCACCAACTACAACTACCCTTCTTCTTTTCTTTGTAGCTGAAGTTGTAACCTGTCTGGTAGACAGGGGGCGAACAGGAGAGATCTTCCTCTTGTCTGGCCTCTGCCTGATTTTCTGAGTCCAGGGCCTCATATGTGTTCTTTAAGGGCAGCTGGGGGGATAGTGGGGGTTGGGAGGGGATTCTTTTACCTTTCCGATGGGGGACCTGTTTCCATTCCCCCCTATCCACCTGGTCTGCAACAACTGCCTGATGGGAGGAGGGGCAGGGCTTCACCGACTCCTTTTGGATTTCTTTTGCGTTTGAAAGGGTGTGACTCCACCAGTCAATTTCCCTTTCACTGTCTCTAATACTTCTTAGTCTCTCTACTTCCTCCTTGAGCTCTGCCACCATGCATAGCAGGTCATTCACCTGCTCGCATCTCACGTAGACCCCACTCACACTGTCCTCAGATGCTAGCACTAGGCTCAAACACTTTGCGCAGCCAGAGGCCTGAACAGCTACATTCATCTTAAGGGGTTCCGTCTGTGTGGACACACCCTTTGTCGTAACAGCAACAGCTTTTCCTTTTCTGGAAACCATTGCTCCTTCAAGAGAAGCGGGAGGTTGTTGTGGCCCTCCTGCTTGCCCTGCCTGCCTGAACTGCCTCGCTAACTGCCGTGTCACGTTCCTATTTGCCTGCTCCTGTTCACCGCGCTCTGGATCGCTGGTGCTCCCGGCAGTTGCTTAAATCCCATGTGGCAGGGCTGGGTGCTGCCCCCTTATCAGCTGATTGGCCTCGCCAGAGACCCTTCAGCACAAAGGTTGTGTAGCAGGCTCCCAGCAGCCGTTTGAATTTTCTCTCCAAAGCCGAAATCAGCCGCTAATCAGTCTAATCATAGTTTTCCAGTAGAAGAAACTAGACTTGTCATACCTATTAGAGAGGGTAAGTTCATGCTCTGTGACTCAGAAAGGAGAAGCTGTTAGGGATTTTGTTTTAATTTTCTTGTATTTCATCTTGGCTTTTCTTCAACTTCTCCCTGCACTTAGTAATCTACTTTCTGAGCCTATAAACAGTTCAGAGTCTGAAATTACTGGCATCACAGTGGTTTCACTAGATAGACTATACTGGTGCTGGAGGGCACTAACCTTGATTGCTCAAGATTTTCTTTTATCTAAGAAATAAAATTGTCTTGGAGAATACGTCCTCTGTCTATGGACTGCTCCTCTGAGAAATGTAAAATGAGGACCTTAACGTTTTTATTGGGTAGCATGGAAATATGTTTTGTTCAAAGGAATTTTGGGGCCAATTTTTTTACTTACTTCAGGTATATGATGTAGCTTTGTTGAAGACTATATACTAAGATTGACAGACATATCTTCTGGGAAAAAATGAGTTGTATTTTTAATATTTAAACAGGTTTTTTGCAGGAGATTAGTGGACAACATGCAGATTAATGTAACCAAAGTGTTGCCGTTTATTGAGAGTAGTGGTAGCCCTTGTATACACAGTCAGGCTGATAACATAATATAAGCATACTGCTGATTGGTACAACACATTTTTCATATGCCACAGGGCACTATCTAACTGGTTAAATACAACTGTTTATGCGCTGTCTATGCGATGCTTTCCCATGCTGTTATTCTTCTTTTATGATGCCAACATCCTTATCTTTTGCACGTAGCTGACATCCACACATGCATGTATTTGCTGTGACTAATAAAGACGAACTGCACAAATCCAAATTGTGCTGGTAGCTGTTGGCTTTGTGACTGAGAGATGAGATCCAAAAGTAGAGGAAGTAAGAAGCTGGCAGCTGTACATTGGTAGCAAAGTGTCTGCTATTACATTGTTGATGCTGAGTCAGAAATTAAGTCTATGAAATGGTAACTGGCTTCTTAGGAAGTAGGTGAGCATTGTGGCTTAGTTGATTAAAACATTAAAAATGTCAAATGGAGATATTAGTTAGATCTTTGTTTAATCATCTAGAAATTACCGTTTCTGAAATTGTAATTTTTCTTTCATAAAATTTACAATAATTAGTAAGTATAAATTTGAAATAAATATTTTTTTCAGCCTGCAACATACTAAATTTATTGTTTCCAAGGCATAGCAAGCATTTAATGCAAAACAAATTTTTAATGAAATTTATGCTAACTTCATAATAGCATCATCACTATTTTAATCAACATAAGTCTGTCAGAACTAAGGGTATTTATGCAAAGCTGTAATAGTATCTTGAATTTGTTGCATTTTTTTTCTGTATGTGTTGCTTCTATTTCAACAGGTGACTGAGCTTGAGTGTGTGACCAGTCAAACTAATGCAGTCCACACACATAAAACAGAACTAAACCAGACAATACAGGAGTTAGAGTCTATGCTGAAGAAAAAAGAAGAGGTATTTGCTAACATTTATTCTTGGCTTTTCAATTATGAAATTTCTAAAGGCTGTCAATATTAAACGTGTGATTAAATGAGTGGTAAATACAGTATTATTTCTTATAGATATTACACAGTAAAATAAATTTTTTTACTTATTTGAAATTATTAATATTTTTCCATGTATATAATTACATCAGTCCAATATAGAGCTGGGTACCTCAACAAAACAAAATGTATCATATTTTTCATGTTTACTTTTACCAAGCATCTCTCTTTGCAAAAGTAAGTCTGCATTGAGGCAAATTTAGTTCCTACAGAGCAGTCATCACACTTATGCAGTCCAAATTCACTAAGAAATGTAGCAGTCATAAGCACACTTTCCTTTTTCTGGAAAGTAGAGAGCAAGAAATAGATCAATGTATTGTTTCTTGCAGGGTTAAGCCTGCAGTGGGGTTGTTAAGTGTTTCTGAGGAAGATGCACAAAAGGCACAGTGGTTACAAACTATCCTCCCAAAATGGAAAAAAAGCTTCTTCCAAACTCCCTCATACTTGAAAGATTAGCCTCAGGTTGGTAATGTTTACCATTTTGGTGGCCATGCGCTTTTGAATTTTGCTGAACTGTTGGATGCAAAAAGATCTAAAAGAAGTTTCTAAAAGTTTTTCCTATCTAAAAAGAGTTTTGGGAGGTGACTATGCTCTTCTAGGGAATAGTATTTATTGTTT
This sequence comes from Calypte anna, assembly GCF_003957555.1. Taxonomy (NCBI): domain Eukaryota; kingdom Metazoa; phylum Chordata; class Aves; order Apodiformes; family Trochilidae; genus Calypte; species Calypte anna. The sequence goes on from NC_044276.1 coordinate 17,517,183, forward strand.
TTTAAGTTTTATACCTGTTAGTTTCTATTATTGTTACCTGAAAATAATCTAAGAAAAGGTTTTGCTTCCATTCATTATTTTATCTATATTTGATATTTTTATACATTACTTTCTTCTTGCTAAATTAAAGATAGCATTTATTTTAGACTCTTATTTTTACAGAGTTCAGTTGGTTTGGGTTAGTGCAGCAGGGTTTTGGAAGCAGGGGGGCCACAAGGGTGGCTCCTGTGAGAAATTGCTGGAAGCTCCCCTGGCTACAATTATGTCCCCATCTCTGGCCAAGGCCAAGTAGATTAGGGAATCTGGATGCACCTCTGCAAGTAACATATTCAAGAAAGGGAAAATGAAACTGCAAAAAAGACCTGCAGAGCAGAGGAGAGGAGAAGGTGAACGCAATGCTGGAGTAGAGATACCAAGGTCAGTGAGAAAAGAGGCAGAGGAGGTACCTGAGAAGAAATTTCCCAACAGCCTGTATTGAGATTAAAGGATGCCCCCCTGCAGCCCATGGAGAAGCACGGTGGAGCAGTCCATGAGCGAGCATAGTAGGGCAGATATGCATATGCAGCCACGGAGGACCCCATGCCAGGGACGGTGACTGTTCCCAAAGCAGGCAGTAACTGTGAGAAGCCCATGCTGGAGCAGTCTGTTCTTGAGGGACTGCACCTTATGGGAGAGATTCATGTTGGATGAGTTCATTAAGGACTCTCTCCCATGGGAGGGACCCCACGCTGGATTGGGGGAAGGCAGTGACGAGTAACCCCCCTGAGGAGGAAGGAGCAGCAGAAACAACGTGCGGTGAACTCACCTTAAACCCCCACTCCCTGTCCCCCTGTGCTGCTGAGGGGGAGGCCAGGAGTGAAGTAATTGTGGCCCAGGAAGAAGGGAGGGGTGGGTGGAAGTATTTTAAGATCTGGTCATGTTTTCTCTTTCTCCTGTTCTGATAGATTAATTTTTTTTTCTCCCCAAGTCTGTCTTTTTTGCCCGTTGCATAATCGGGGAGTGAAAATCTCCCTGTCCTTGTCTCAAAACCTTTAGGTGGATTTTCTCCTCCCTATCTGTCACAGTTTAACGCTGGGCCATCAATTAACCAAATAACAGATGCTCTCTATTTATCCCCCTCCCTGAGAAAGAAAGGAGAGAGAATAAGGGAGAAAGACTTATGTGTTGGAAACTCAACTACACAGCTTTAAGGAAACAATAGTGATGAAAAAGAATAATAATTAAAGATATACAAATATACAGAAAATTGATACCGCGTTCCTCCCCCCTTTCTCCCCAATAATGCTCATGTCATCACTGAGGCTGCAGGGCAGCCCTGGGAAAGTCCGGCCTGCACTCCTGGAGTTAGCAGCAGTCAGGATCTGGAGGCAAGAACACACAGATTCAGGCTGTCACGGACTGGGACCACAGGCAGACAAATGGATGGAATCCTTCCAGGATGCTGAAGAAAGCAGGAAGAGGAAAAGAAGGGCCAAAGGGCTTGACCCTCGTGATCCCTCAAATTTATACTATGACGCATATGGAATGGAATACTCCATTTGGTCAATTTTGGTCATTTACCTTGTCCGCTCCTCCCTAAAGGAGTTGCAGGTGTGACCTCTTTACTCCTTTTCTCTTTCTGTAGCATAAGATGTTCCTCAGAACCAAGCAGTGGCCTTGGTTCTGCATACCATTCTCTAGACGTAACTATAAACATTAAGTGTTATCAGTCTTAGAAGCAGACACTGACTGAGAAACTTGCTGTTAATTTCGGCATGTACAGCTACTTAGAAGAGACTTAGCTGAAAGTAAAATTGCAGGACAGAAAATTAATTCTATCCTGGCCCAAACCAGGACACTATCCCGCAGTGGGGGATGGGGTATAAGTGAGCAGAGTTCTGGTTGTTACTGGCTGGGCCTAAACTGTGACATCAGTGATCAAAGCAGGCAAGTTTTTGATCCTCAGCCCTGCTGCTAGTGATATAATAAGCATCTCACAGATGAAAATTTGATTTTTCTCTTGACAAAGAGGCTAGATTATAATAGAATTTCAAGTATAAAATTATTTCTTTAATTACAAGGACCGTTAATTTTCTAGGAAAACATTATTTCACATCTTTTATATGGGAGACAAAGAATTGGACTTTTATAGCAAAGAAAATATTTGTCTGTATTGTTTATTCACAACAGAATTGCTGTTTTGGGACTGTGATTCAAGAATATTTGGAGCAGAGCTTAAACTTCATGTGCTATGATGGGCAATAACTGTCAATTTTGATATAATTGCAATTGATGGTCAAGAGAAGAAACAGCAGGCAGTTTACCTGCACTAATGCCAAGTCAGGTAATGTTGCTAGAAAGGTTGTTTCTTCTCCCTTAGGAAATACAAAGATTGAAACAAGAAATCGACACTGCCAGAGAGCTCCAGACACAGAGGGATTCTTTGGCTCAGAAGTTACAGGTGAGCTATAGTGCATCATCTAAATTTAGACAAAAGGGAAAAAATATAATCAAGTGAGCAGTTCACATCAGCAACTTGTGCTGTATTCACTGAAGATGCCAGATAAATATGTAATTTACATTGTGTTGTGAATATTTGTATATATTTGCATATATTTCTGTAATATTTTCCAGCTCCTGTGCAAGAGCATGGTGAGCCAGCGTGGGAGAATATTTATAGCCCTGAGGTAACCTGGTAAAGGTATACTGTAAGCCATCCCAGGTAAAAGCAAAATATTTTTGATCTTCAGGGTCAATTGGAATCTGGAAAAACATATCTTTCACATCCAGAGATGTCACGACGAGGGAAGAAAGGAGACGCTTAATATAAGAATCCACTAAGCTCGTTTATTGTATTCCAAGTTCAGGTTAATATACTCTTGTTAATTAGCTCATACATATTGCAAAAGCTGAGCTCATGATTGGTGCTCTAATTAAAAGTTATCTACTGATAAAGCTGTATCTACATCCTGCTTTGCTAACCGCAATGGCATGTATCAGGACACCGTGACCGTGAGAACTGCTGAAATCCTTCTACTTTTATCATGCAGCTGCAGCTCAGGGAGTTTACACTCTGAGCCTTGCTAACTTGTTTGTAACTTTGCTCATGTCCATATGTCCTTGTTCTGCCAACCATCCTTCCACAATTCCCCCTTTTTTATTTTTGCACCATAAAGATTTTTGACACAGCTTTATCAAGCATTCGTTGAATACATTGAAAAATGCAAGGCAAAAGCAAAAGTAAAATCATGATAACAATGCCAACATAACAAAGCATTTTAACTAAAGCCAAAAGCCATTCTGAAAGTCCAAGACCATGAAACCAGGTTGTAAAAACATCATCGAGGGGGCTTACTTGTTGCTGAATTTGTTGTGTGTGTTGCTTTAAATAGTGAATCCTGGCGTGGATACTTTCACTATGATCAGAGAGATTCAAGCAACACATCCCTTCAAAGTCCTGACAGCCATGGCCTTGGGCAAGTAATAAAAAATCTATGGCAGCACAATTTTGTAATAAACCATGTCTTAAACTATTCTGGTCCATTAAGAGATTATCTAAAATTTCAGTAGTAGCGTTTGCCTGCTTCTCAGACCAACAAGCCAATTTTGCAAGGTTACTCAAAGCATTCGCTGCTGCACCACCAGGAATAAAAATAGCTAAAGCTGCTCTAGCTGCTACACTTAAAAGCTCAACCTTATCATTACACTGTGGTGTAATGTAGCAGGAGGAGCCATTCTTGCTCCTGAAGCTCAACGAGCTGCTGATCTCTCCATGCCTCGCACCACAGTGAGCTGAGCTTTTTTCTGTGGGTGTGTGTCCCACCTTTATTGGTCCCCTGATCTTGCTCATGCCCAATAGGGGCCTGTCCTAATCAGACACAGGTGGACTCACACCCACTCACTGGCAATTCGAGGCACCTGGTTTATCTTGCTTCTCTACAGTGTAAGGCCAATACTTCGTCTATCACTCTGTTTCGCTAATTTCTGCAAGTCAGCAAAGCTGGGTGCAAAAAGAGTTAGTGAGCCTAAATAGCAGGGTCCGCCAACTATATCATGGGGAATACCTTGCCATGCTCTATCTCCACAAATCAAGAATATTCCAGGAGGTAGAGCCTTGGAAGTATCTTTGACCCAAATTAACACAGTATTATCTTTGGGGTTATGAGTAGAGCCTATAGGTCGCATTTTGACGGAGCCATTGTATCCACAATACCCAGATTCGTAGGTATAGTCCCAAGTTTTAGGACTAACATCCTGCCAGGTAATAGGATACGGCCGAGCAGTATATTTGGGACCAAAAACTATACAGGCTGGCGTCCAATTTCCTGATACGTTACCAATTTTCTGGGATCCTAATAAATTCAATTCTTGAGGGTCCCACGGGAGGGATTTCTTGAGGCCCAAAATCAGTTTTGCCGAACAATTTCCTGGTGAAAGGCTATCATCACAGGAGTCACTTGAAAATTGACCAAAGAAACATTAAACCCTGGGACTCCTATTAAGCAGGTACGAGAAGGATCTGTGGCGGAAGCCATTGCAATACAAAAATCAGTGGTACTGGTCATTGCGCAGTAACTTTTTCTTATATAGTGTTTCTGTGACCACCTTGTGGGCCGATCTCATTGGCCCCTCAAACATGGGGTTGGGCACGGCAAAGGGTTCAGATATCCCCCCTTTTCTTTTTGCACAAGCCTATGTTTGGTTAAAAACTTTTGCAGTGCTAATTCTCAAACAAACATAATACAAACAACAAAACATGCAGAACCTAAGAATACATTCAATATCATAATGCCCTTTTGAAACAATATAAAACTACTCGGTTAACAAATCAAAACATACTGGTTAATAGGTTATTAATCGGATTTTGTTTCCCATAATCAAGTGTAAATCGACTTTGCATTTATGGCATGTCTCCATTTCACACAAGCACTCATACACATGCACTCTCAAACAGAGCTCTGTTTAATATTAGGAAGGTTTGGCATCCACTAGTGCAGAGAGTCAAAGGAGGGATAGGAGAGGCTTATCCGACGGAATCTTGTCGGGGGGCCCCTATAAGCGTCTCCAAGTCCCACCGGTTCACAGCACGATGGAGTCCTAGTTCCTTCATAGTTGCCAAATTAAAATGCAATACACGTCATCACAATCTTCACAACCATATCAAATTAATTAATGCAATATACGTCATCAAAGTCTTCATAAACAAATCCTAAAAGTTAACAATAAAAGTTAGTGGCAACACGATATTGTAAAACTGTATGTCTGATACTATCAAAATCTTGTTAGCATCTGTGTTAAACTATCAGAAATTAAGTTCATCTGCTTAGCAATGCAACAAAAAAAAAAAGAAAACCACAATCAACAATCAACATATAGACGAGGGATCCCATAATCAACATATAAACGGTCACGTGACTTACAACATTAACAAAAGTCTTTTATCAATACCTTACAATATGAGAGGAAAGGCCTAATAGAATTGTTTAAAGACAGAATTCTGAGCCTATAAACGGCAAAGGCACCAGACACAATTTGTCCAGTAATGCTGTAATGCGACACTGGTCCAGTTGATGCTCTAACAAAATCGGTGCTTTGGGGCGTCGATCCCTCGGGAGGCGTAGTAAGGCCGTCTCTCCCGTAGAGCTAAACGCTGTTGCTCAGTGAGAAACTGTCGAAGAAGCGGTTGCTGTATCAGTTAGTTGTCATGTCGGAACTAACTAGGCAATTCGAGTTCTTTTTGGTATTACCATAGGCAGTGTTCAAGTCATAGTCATAATACAAATTTCTCTAGTATAGTCACTGTCTATTAGTCCTGGCAAGACAAATAGACCCTTAAGTCTGGCAGACGATTGTTCTAATAAAAGGGTTCCATATGGTTTTTCGTCATATTTTACTGTGTCGGTGATGCTCATAGGGATCTTTTGGGGTTTGCTGTCAATAAAAGTCACATCTACTGTGGTTGCCAGGTCCTGCCGGAGGCTTCCACTGGTTGCTGGTTGGAAGGATGTGGCTGGTTGGAGTTGTCGTTGGAGGGATGTGGAAGTGGCTGGTTGCTGGAGAGAGGTGGCTGTTTGGAGTTGTTTGGAGGGGTGCACACTAGAGCCGAAGTTGGGGTGTTCATGCCACGGCTTCTTGCACTCTTCGATCTCTTTCCCTGGCGTGTGCAGGCTTCAGCAGCATGACTGTCCATATTGCAGTGGTGACACCAGACTCTGGATTTAAAACACTGGCTTCGAAAGTGTCCACTGCATCCACAGCAGAAACATTTGCTGGTTGATCGTTGCAGCTTCTTGGTGTCGGTAGGATGTAGTGGGGCTAGGGCTGCAAAGGCTTGCACTAAATCTCTCCCTACACCTTGTACTGCCTCAGTTAACATTGCCTGAGTCCCTACTGGCATTTTAGCTAACCATTCCAGCATCTCCCGGCAGCAGCAGCAGCGGCAGGGGGTGAGGTACAGGTAGATGAGGACCAGGACCACGCTCAGGATGCAGCCCACCAGCGTGGTGTAGGCGGTGTTGAGGGTGTCGTGGGGACCGTGCAGGGTGAAGTTGTGCACCAGCAGCTCCATGTAGAGGGTCTCGTTGAGGACAGGACCCCCCATCCAACAGGAGTAGGTGCCGGCATTCTCAGGGAGCAGGGCTCGCAGCTGCAGGCTCCCGTTAGCCAGGAGCAGGGTGCTGCCGTTCCCACTTTCCTCCGGCACCCTCTCACCTCCCGGGGTCACCCAGCACCAGCTCTGCACCCCTTGTAATCGAGTGTCACAGCTCAGGGTCACCGTGTCACCCAAGTGGCCTTCCAGCACCGCTTCCCTTGTCTCGCTGCAGTTGAGGGGCTGCTGGCCGGCCAGGCTCAGGATCCCGACGGGAACCGGAAGGGTGAGAAGCACGCAGCGTAATTCCTTGTGTAAATCCATCACGGCACTCAGGCGGCGGCGGTGGCCGCGGGACACCAGTTGGAAGAGGTGACAGTCACAGGCCAGGGGGTTGGCATGTGAGTTGTGCTGGCAGTGCGTACACCACACTGGACCAGCTTGGCATTCTCGTTGCATGTGTCTAGGGGCGCTGCATCGGAAACAGCGATATTTTGTTGCTCGGTTTCGCTGAGCAGATGCAGCCAGGCTTTGCAGGGGTGCAAGAGCAGCTAACGCCTGAGAGCTAGTAGCTTTCACCTGTTCTTTTAGACTTTCACCTAAGTCCTTAACTGCCTCTACTAACATAGCATTCGGCCCCTTAGGTACTTGTGCCATACGATCTAACAGCTCTTCTATTGTCCAGTTTCCCGGCAGGGTAACAATAACGTTACGAGCTATGGAATTACAATTCTGCAAAGCACACAGCTTTAACAAAGGTCCTTGCATATAATCTGGAACTCCAGCGGTCTGTATAGCACTAGAAACTCTGTCTATCAATGACCCAAAAGGCTCTTCCCTCCCTTGTTTGATTCCCATATAAGACGGAACTCCTCCAGGCGCTTTAATGCGCCTCAAGGCGAGACGTGCTAAATGCATAGATTCCCTGATTTTATCTGGTCCCAACAATGCTTGTGCCTCAGACCAACGCCATGGTCCTAGACCCATTAACTCCTCAAGTGTTATTCCATACAAAGGGTCGCCTGTTTGCCTCTGCACTGCCACTGACTCCTGGCAAAATGATTGCCAGTATGCATTGTATAGCAATTGCTGATGCTGAGTAAGAATCAATTTCATGATTTTCTTAATGTCTTCTGGCAGAAGCAGATTACCCCCCCAGATATAATCCAACATTTGCCGAATAGGCTCACTCTGTACTCCATTTTCACTAACAGTAGCACGTAATTGCGATAGCATTTTCCAATCCAGATTAGCAATGTTTGCCTTCATACCACCGGGTACTTGTGAATAAACTACTGGGAACGCACCGGTTAAAGAATCTGCTGCGTCCCTATCTCCTGCCTGCATAGTGTCTGCAGCAATAGTCTGCCACAACATTTGCCGTCTCATGGCAGTCATTTGCAGCTCATCAGGCGGAAGAACAGGAGCATTATCCTTAAATGGATTTTTTGACAATTTAGAAGACTCTAAAAAAGGATTTGGAGGAGCCTCAGGAGGATCTAAACAATTTGGTGGTGGGGCAGAATCCGACAAGGGAGTAGAAGGACCCTCTGGAGTAGGAGGCATAACAGGGGCAGACGGCAAGTCATTTCCCTTTCCTAAGGACTCAGTCGGAATATTTATGACATTGGTAGCGGGGGGTAATGGGCAATTAGGCTCTGTTGCAACAAGAGAAGGATTGGGCTCTCCCAGGCGCTGTGCCACTGCACGGGCAGCCTGTTGCTCAGCCTTATGTTGTTGCAACGCATTGATAACGACCTGCCATTGTTTCCCTAATTTCTTAGCTACTTTATCATCCTCTATTGTACCTTCCCACAACTTGTCCCCTTCATCAAAACCCATATTGGGGTCTGCAAAATAAGCTTTAGCAGCCCCTACCGCAAGCAATCCTGGTAATTCCTTTTTTAAATCTAAACCCTTAACTCCTCACTTTTCTAAAAAGCACTGGAGCAATAAAAGCACCGCTTGCCTTGCCATATCGTCAGCGCGCTGTTGCAGCCCTGCAAGGTTTCGGCGGTGTTATCGTCCGAGACTCTTCTATAAGGTCGCTCGGGGCACGGAGTCCAGCTCTTCTGCCTCTTGTGCTGCATCAAGATCGACCAACTACTGCATCGGACCATGGCATCAGGGCTCTCGCCGTTTGGTTTTGTCCCTGGTCCCGGCCGTCCTTAATTCCTGGTCCGGGCCACCCTTTGTCCCTGTTCGGGCGCCATTTTGTCGCGACGAGGGAAGAATGGAGACGCTTAATATAAGAATCCACTAAGCTCGTTTATTGTATTCCAAGTTCAGGTTAATATACTCTTATTAATTAGCTCATACATATTGCAAAAGCTGAGCTCATGATTGGTGCTCTAATTAAAAGTTATCTACTGATAAAGCTGTATCTACATCCTGCTTTGTTAACCGCAATGGCATGTATCAGGACACCGTGACCGTGAGAACTGCTGAAATCCTTCTACTTTTATCATGCAGCTGCAGCTCAGGGATTTTACACTCTGAGCCTTGCTAACTTGTTTGTAACTTTGCTCATGTCCATATGTCCTTGTTCTGCCAACCATCCTTCCACACAGAGATGCAAGCATTGGGTGAGCTGCTTCCTGGATTTCTAGCACCAGATCTGCTATATTTGGGACAGCTGCAGTTAATTTTTCACTATTAGCATTCAATTTTCTATAATCTACAGTCATTCTCCATTTGCCATTTGGTTTTCTTATGGGCCAAATTGGAGAATTGTAAGGTGAATGGCAAGACACAATTATACCTCTCTGTTTCAGGTCAGAAATTACTTCTCTGATACCTTCTTTTGATGCTAAGGGAATAGGATGCTGTTTAACATTTGTAATTTTGCTCTGGGGGAGGCGAGGAGCAGTTTTTAGCAGCCTAACATTAAGTGTGGGAGTACCAAAATTCCAATAGCATCCATTTTCATCTCTCCATGACCTGCCAATCAATACATCCATTCCTAACAAATTGTAAGGAATGTTATCCACAATCATCTGGGTTCGAATTAACTCTTTGTCTCCTGGTAGCTTTAAGGAAACTTTAGCAGTCTTTTGTAACACAGGGGTTCCCAAAGCACCACTCACAAATATTGGTTTCAGAGAAGAATTAATGCCACATTTTTTGGCCACATCAGATTTTAGTGTGGAAATTTGAGCTCCTGTGTCAATCACAAATGTTACAGGATAACATTTTGGTCCTACTGCACAAGTAAGTTCTAAATCACCTTTTTTATTTAAGGTTAATCTTGGCACATTTTGCCAGTCTTTTGGAGGGCTGGATATTTTGGAATTTGATCATTTTGCTTTGTAGGGATGGTTTCCCAGGGCTTATTCAGGGGGTCAGTATAATTTACTGAACTGGGATCAGAGTTTGTCTCCTCTCTCTGCTGTGTTTTGGCTTTCTTTTTAGTAGCAGAGAGAGGGCTTTTTAGTTTCCCGAATTTTGGGAAGTTCCTGGCCTTTCCCCTGATTTTGACCTGGAGGGCCACTCTTCTACCAAGGCTTTTAGATGGCCATAGGTAAAATTGTGACTCAAAAGTGAAGGAGGGATGTCTTTTCGCTTAGCTTCCTCTTTAAGCTTTGCAAAAGGTCCCAGTTCACCTGGTGGTTAATTATTTCTGTCTCGGGGGGGCCTATTTTGACGGGGGTTAGTATTATTGTTAGTATTGTTATTATAATTATTGTTGTTATTTCTGTTGTTATTATTTCTCCGTCGGCCTCCTCTGTTTACAACTGTCCATTCACCCCGTGATTCCTCCTGCTGGTAAGGGGGAATTTGGGGATGCATGGCAGTGGCAGCAGCATAGGTAATTTTTCGGTTATTATTATAATTTGCAGAAGTTTGGAGAACTTTTACAGAAGCAGTGTCAGCTTCGGGGGGTTACATATTTACGTCCAAATTCTGTCAATTCTGTGAGCAGATCAGATCAGGTATAGTTTGTGCTTCGTGATTTTTCAGTTCTAGTCTTAATCTGTAGGGCTTGATTCTGCAGTTGTGCAGGTAAACCTCGGATTAAGATATCCATTTTTTCAGGTTTTATTTTCAGCATAAGTGGGTCCTCTTATTTCATCACCAAAGCGTGTTCATATATCATTTGAATTATGTAGGCTTTGTGAATATTATCCCATAACTGGGAGAGGCCTCCATGCAGTACATGGGGTTCTCCCCTGGCTATGGGGTCAGTGAAACCCACGTTATAAGCCGCTCTTTGCGTCAGGGACCAGGGGGCTCGGTTATTACCGGTAATTAACATTATTCCCGGACCCCAAACGCCGGAAGCTTCTTTTTCGGATAGCAAGATATTATCTCCACCTGAAGCTGAAACTCTCACGACATAAACTATATCAGTTTCCAAGGGCAATCTGCTAAATTGTCTTTTTAATTGGGTCAGCTCCAGAGGAGAGTATGGGAACTCTTTGTGAGTAACTTGTTCAAATCCTGTTTCTACGTCACGTGTGTGTTCTACTTTTATCACAGGACGTAGGCGTTTGTGAGTTATAGGCATGCTCTCATCTTCCGAGCTATCAGAAGACTCATGGCAAGAGGATGAAGCTGCTGAGGCACTCTCACTCATGATGGCGATCTGATTTACTTTTTCCTCTAATTTTTTAAATTTCTTGGTTCCAGTTTTTATAAAACTGTTGACCAAGTGGCGCAGTTGAGCTACTTCTCCCTTCGAGAAGTCGGGAGAGGTACTTTTCTGGGTATTGGTAGGTTTTGGCTGGGGTTTTGTTTTTAAAATGGAGGGTCTGCTTTTCCCCTTTCTGGGTGCAAAACACACCATTTTTTTACGGGGTCGTTCAGGAGAGATATACTCCCCGTCATCTGTTGTATATTCAGACGCAGATGTAGTACCTTCCAGCACCGGACCAAGATCAGTACTGATTTCAGAATTTGATTTCCCTGGCGTCTCCTCAGATTTTAAAGGGTTTACGCCACTTTCAATATTTTCTAATTTTTGGCGCAATTCTTTGTTCTCCTGCCAAATTATAGTAGCCAAGGTGAAAAAAGAACGAGCATAAAAAAAGTCTACACCCAATTTTTTCACTTGTTTCTTACTGTCTTTATCCAGAGCGGATTTGTTTTCTAATATTGTTATTGATTTAGCAAGGGTAATAAAATCTCTACTCTTATAATTTTTATAAATCAGATCATAGAGAGTTTTCTTTGGGGTATTGTTACGGGCTTTGAGAAATTCCCAAAATGGGCGAACCAAAGTGGCTTCACTAACTTCATTTTCTTTATAAAAAGTCAGCCCACTAGACCCAGCAGAACACACGATAGATCCCATTTAAATTGTTTTAAATTTCCTTATGGGTTAGTTTGCAATTCAAGCGTCTAAGAGTAGGCTCTGATTTTTCCTCAATATTATCCTGTCCGTGACGCCAATAAATGTCGTGATCCAAGTTATTATTTTAATATTTTGATTATGAGGAAAATGCGGCCACTACTCAGAGAAAACACATGGAAATTGCACACTAATGCCTTTTGAAACTTAAGCAAGTTACAAGGATTTATTTTAGGAAAGGGAAAACAAAATATCACTATTAATAAAGGGTAAACACGATTTGTTACTTTGGAGAGGAGTTGTTAAGAAAAGAAAACGAGGGAGCAATTAAGATTTTATCACCGTCCCGTCCCCGATCCTGGTCTCTGACTGGAGCGGGGGGGGGGTTGATGTCCTCCGCTTTTCCTTTCCTCCGCTGTTGCTGTCCCGTAGCTGAAGCTGAAGTGGTGAGAGAAGGGGGGAGGAAGAAGAGCCGCCTCTTCTCCTTTTTCTCTTTGAGTTTTTCTACAGCAGAAGGGGTTCTGTCTTTTCATAAACCACTGGCACACAGACTTGCTAAAGATAACACAGATTTTGCCATCCCAAGAACTTCTCTTTTATTTATTATTATTTTTCAGTCCTTGTTACCTTGCTAAATTTATTATCTTTGTCTGGACCATGTACCAGGAGGTGACCTGATAAGCAGTCTTATCTTTAGGTGCCTGTCAAGCATGATACAAAACAGAAGCTAGTTAAGTTTGTGGAAAAAATCTGTTAATTGAGAATGTTTGGTATATTTTAAAAAGAGGAGAAAAAAATACTGATTTGAGAGACATATTTTGTATTTTTAAAGTGTTTACATCAGATGTTCACAAACAATATGTGCAGATCTGAGAGAAGGAGAATAATGTGTTGGTTTGATATAAGCAACTTTTCCCCATCTCTTTGAAAGAAAAAGAAATAATGAAAGGATTATTTGGGGTGGTTATTATAATAATCTAAACCTATAAAGTAAAAACTTTTTAATGCTATTTTTCTTGTATTGTTTCTTTTTGTGTCTATGTTCTAGTGCATAGCATGCAAATAAAAATGTCTATTAAAAGCACATAAATGATAGCTGCAGGTGTAGGGTGCTGCCTGTTGTGTCTGAAATTCTTAGACTCAACAAAGAAGTCAGCAAAAAAGCCAAGAGAACAGGCAACAAGAAAGCAACAGGAAATACTATGAATCAAAGCTGGCTGAAGCAATGAGTGATGCAAGTATTTCCAGAAGACAAGAATCTGTATGCTCTTTATTTGATGACTGAATTTCAGAAATAGAAAATTCATATAAAATGTGTTAAACTCCTGTCGTGGCATACCAGTTTGGGCAGACCACAAACCTAAGGACAGAATTCCTCTCTATTCCCCCCCTCCCCACAAAGGAAAGACAAAGGGGAATAAAGACCAAAGACTTTAAGTTGGAAACGGAAAACAATTGAGTACAGGTTTACTAACACAGGGGAAAGGTAATAACATAAGGGATAAAGTAACAAAGAATACCAATATATACAAATATATATATATATATATACGACCCGATAGATATGGGCTGTGACGAGCACATGGCAAGCTGGTGGTAAAGAACAGCAGCACAGCCAGTGAAGCCCAAAAAGGGGCAAGCAAAACTGTTTAGAGACAGAGTTTTGAACCTTTAAACAGCAAAGGTATTTATTTTTGGATCTGGGGAACTCCCAGCTCACGCTGGACAAAGAGTTCCGCCCCCTGAGGGAAAGGATTAGGGTATTTATACAGTTACAGGGGAGGTTACATACATATTCATAAGTTTGCAACATATAATTATAATATTCATGACAGGCGGAGTCCAGGCGGAGTCCGGGCGGAGCCTGGGCGGAGCCCTCTCCTGGGAGATGTCGGGAGGGTCTTTGAGTGACATAAATCTTTCTCAAAACTTGAACTCTTTATCTTTCTTGTTTTTGATGACTTCATCCTCTCATTACAGAGCAAAATTGGACCCTTGTGATAATTTTTCCCTTATCTGCTGGTTGTGGCATTTTTATGTTGTCTTTGTGCAGGTGTTCGTATTCCTTTGGTGCCTAGTTAGCCTTGGCAGTGCCTTGTTTTGAGAACAAGGCCTACACTTTCACAGAGGTTAATCCCTTCGCTGCCTAGTTGGCCTTGGCAGTGTCTTCTTTCTAAAAGCAAGATCTGTACTTACAAGACAGAAGATGTTCACACTGCTTTAGTGGAAAGTTACAGGAATTAATCCCGTCAGGAGTTAACCCTGTCAGAGTCTTTCTCTGTTTCACCAGCAGCAAGTGGGAAGAAAAGAGAGAGCGGAGCTGCTGGCTTTCCCGATCTTTATAGAGTATGGCAGGGAATGAGACGGAATAGATCCCTCCCTTTGCATTACACCCCTCTCAGAGTCCGAAAGCCCTCCTCTTATTTAGTTCCTCCTGTTCAAACGATGACAGCTCCTCAAATCAAAATACAGTAATGTGTCAGGATATGCCAGGCTGCAAAATTTCCCATTAAGCCAGAGGATTTCAGCCATCACCGAGTGCAGGAGACAGGTATTTTTCAAAGGAATTAAAAAAAACATTTGGCAACTTTTCTGAAAGAACCTGTACAAAGATGAGAGCACAGCTTTGTGCAGGAGCTGCAATGTGCCTGAGTCAAACTGTGAAATCTAGCTACAAGACTTCCAGTCTGGACTGGCCAGATAGGTAACAAACTGTGCTGTAGGTTTAAAGTTTTTTAAGGAAATTGTGACACTTTGGCCAAATCACAGCAATGAAGTTGTAACAAGAACATATATATCTAAAAATAAAATTCAGAAAGGAATCAAGGAATCACAGATCAGAAGTCAGCCCCGTGGCTGAGAAAGCAACCACACCAGGGACTCTCAGTAAATGCAAACGTATGTCATCACCTCTATAACCCTGGCAGAAAGGAGGGTATACTTATGGCATAAACCAGCAAAAGTTTCACCTTCCACTGAAGCTGGATTTACAGCTCAGGAATAGCTACTAGGTGTCTGTGGAATTCACCACAACATTATAAATCACTCTTTTAATGTACTACACCAGAAAAGGAAGCCACTATTTGATGAAGTTATAAGCTGACCTCCATGACCCCCAAAGAACTAGCTCTGTGCCTTATATTAGTTAACTGGCAGCTGGTGACAAGGGCTCAGACCTTCACAAAGGGATGGATACTCAGGAAGAGTTTAGGAATATAGTCAGGTCATGTAGAAAGAAAATTAGAGATGAAGGCACAATTTGAACTTAGTCTTGCCACTTCTGTTAAGGATAACAAAAAGTTGTTCTACAGATACATCAAAAGCAAAAGGAAGGGCAAGGAAAAACTCCATTCTTTGTTGGACATGGGGGGAAACATAGTTACCAAAGATGAGGAAAAGACTGAGGTATTTAACACTTTCTTTACCTCAGTTTTCAACAGTAAGACAGGTCCTGAGCTTGCACTGGAACTTGTAGACAGAAACAAGCAGCTGAATAGCCCCCCTGTAATCCAGGAGGGCACAGTTAGCAACCTGCTGAGCCACTTGAATCCTCACAAGTCTATGGGACCAGACAGGATCCACCCCAGGGTGATGAAGGAGCTGGCGGAAGAGCTCGCCAAACTTCTCTCCATCATTTACCAACAGTCCTGGCCCACTGGGGACAACCCAGATGATTGGAAGTTGGCGAATGTCACACCAATCCACAGAAAGTGCCGGAAGGAGGACCCAGGAAACTACAGGCCTGTCATCCTGACCACAGCGCCTGGCAGGGTTATGGAGCAGATCATCCTGGGGGCAATCAGACACCACCTACAGGATGGACAGAGGATCAGACCCAGCCAGCATGGGTTTAGGAAGGGCAGGTCCTGTCTGACCAACCTGATCTCCTTTTATGATCATGTGACCCACCTGGTGGATGAGGGGAAGGCTTTAGATGTAGTCTACCTGGACTTCAGCAAAGCCTTTGACACCATCTCCCACAGCATTCTCCTGCAAAAGCTGGCAGCCCACAGCTTAGACAGGGGCACTCTGTGCTGTGTTAGGAACTGGCTGGAGGGCTGGGCCCAGAGAGTGGTGGTGAACGGTGCTGCATCCAGTTGGCAGACGGTCACTAGTGGTGTCCCCCAGGGATTAGTTCTGGGCCCGGTTCTGTTTCATATCTTCATTGACGATTTTGATGAGGGGAGTGAGTCCACCATTAGTAAAATTGCAGATGACACTAAGTTGGAGGGGGAGCGTCAATCAGCTGGAAGGCAGAGGGGCTCTGCAGAGGGACCTGGACAGACTGGAAAGTTGGGCCAATTCCAATGGGATGAGGTTCAACAAGTCCAAGTGACGGGTCCTGCACTTTGGCCACAACAACCCCATGGGGAGCTCCAGGATAGGCACAGAGTGGCTGGAAAGCAGCCAGGCAGAAAAGGACCTGTGAGTCTGGATTGACAGGAAGCTGTACATGAGCCAGCAGTGTGCTCAGGTGGCCAAGAAGGACGATGGCATCCTGGCCTCTATCAGGAACAGTGTGGTCAACAGGTCTTGAGCACAAGTACTATGAGGGACAGCTGAGGGAGCTGGGGTAGTTTAGTCTGGAGAAGAGGAGGCTCAGGGGAGACCTCATCACTCTCTACAACTACCTGAAAGGAGGTTGTAGCCAGGCGGGGATCAGTCTCTTCTCCCAAGAAGCTACCAGTAAGACTAGAGGGCATGGACTTAAGCTCTGTCAGGGGAGGTTTAGGTTAGATATTAGGAAAAAATTCTTTACAAAGAGGGTAATAAGGCATTGGAATGGGCTGCCTAGGGAGGCGATGGATTCTCCGTCCCTGGAGGTTTTTAAGAAGAGACTGGATGTGGCACTCGGTGCCATGGTCTAGTAACCACAGTGGTAATGGATTAAGGGTAGGACTTGATGCTCTCAGAGGTCCCTTCCAACCCGGATGATTCTCTGATTCTGTGATTCATCATCTGGAATGTCTTGGCAGATATAAGTGAAATTCTAATTTACAGTATTTCAGTATCTTTATGAGAATTATTCTTTTAAGGAAATCCCCTGACTTGTTATTTGCAATGACATGTTCAAAGAACCATAGCATGGCTGAGGTTGGAAGGGACCTTAGAGAACACCTACTCCAACTTCCCTGCCATGGGCAGGGATGCCTCTCATCTAGACAAGGTTGCTCAAAGTCTCATGTAACCTTGCCTTGAACACCTCCAGGGAGGGGGCATCCACAACTTCTCTGAGCAATCTCTTCCAGAGTCTCACCACCCTTGTACTGAAGAACTTCTTAAAATCATGTCTAAACCTATTCTCCTTCAGTTTAAAACCATTTCCCCTTGTCCTATCTATGAACACTCTTATGAAAATTCCCTCTCTAGCCTTCCTGTAGGCCTCTTTCAGGTATTGGAAGGCAGCTATAAGGTCCCCTCAGAGTCTTCTCTTCTTCAGGCTGAACAATCCCAGTTCCTGCAGGTGCTACAGCCCCTGGATCATCTTTGTGGCCCTCCTCTAGACTAACAGAAAATAGTATAGTCTTTGCAAACAGCTAGGCCCCTTCCGCTAGTTGAGCTCCAAAGGGAACAGGAGCTAAATTTTGCATTCAGACATTTAACCAAGCTGATAGTGACAGCATCAAATACTTCCTTACTCAGAAGTATCCTGGTTTGAGAGGACCAGGATAGAAAAACCCTGTCATGGAAACCACCAACAACTGCCAGCCTGTTGATGTTGCAGCTATAATGAGTAGTAGCTGAGCATATGGGAGGAGAGGATGGGTCATGTGACCTAAATGAACCAATCGCAGTATTCCTTCCCATGGTGCTCAATATAAAATGCCTCCCAAGAGACCTAGTTGGCATTGTGCTTCTCTGGCTGGTGTTCTATGTGGTTCTTGTCACTGCTGCTTTTCCTTGTTTTCTCACAGGAGAAGGACAGCATTTACCAAGACCGGTCACCTTCTACCTGCTCAAGGGTTTTCAACTTTAAAAGTCTCTCTCCCTTATTCCCTTCTTCCTTGTGGGAGGTGTCACGGTTTAACACTGGCCCAGCAATTAAACCAAGTGACAGATTCTCCCTATTAATCTCTCTCTCCTCCCTGATAAAGAAAGAAGAGAGAATAAGGGAGAGAGACTTATGGGTTGGAAACTAAACTACACAACTTTAATGAAACAGTAATGATAAATAGGAAAAATTACTAAATATATACAAATATACAGGAAAATTGATACCATGTTCCTTCCCCCCTTTTCCCCCAATAACTCTCATGTCACCACCAAGGCTGCAGGGCAGCCCTGGGAAAGTCCAGGCTGGAATCCTGGAGTTGGCAGCAGTCAAGAGCTGGAGGCAGGAACACACAGATATGGGCTGGCACGGATCAGGACCACAGGCAGACGAATGGACAAAATCCTCCCAGGATGCCGAAGGAAACAGGGAACAGATGAAGGAAGGGAAGCAGGAAAAGGCAGGAAGGGCAGGCAGCTGGAAGCTGGAAGCCCCTTGTTATCCCTCAAATTTATACTGAGTATGACGTGTATGGGATGGAATACTCTGTTTGGTCAATTCTGGCATCTATCTTGTCCGTTCCTCCCCAAAGGAGGGCTGCAGGTGGGACCTCTTTTTTCCTTCTGGAGGGTAAAATGTTCCTGAGAGCTGAGCAGTGTCCTTGGCTCTGCATATCAGTCTGTAGCAGTAACTATAAACATCAAGTGTTATCAATCCTAGAAGCAGACACTGTCTGAGAAACTTGCTGTTAATTTCAGCAAGTGCAACTACTTACAAGAGACTTAGCTAAAAGCAAAAGTACAAAACAGAAAATCACCTTTATCCTGGCCCAAACCAGGACAGGAGGGTAGTGGGAATAACAGAATACATCTGTCATTGCCCAGCCACTGTCCAAGCCGTGACAGATATTTTGGTGCCCAATATGGAGCATGAATAACTTCATAGGCCTATACTTCAATATACTGATATTTTGTTTTGCTCTGCAATGTTGGAATTTGAAATGGTAATGAACACGTCATTCATCGATACCTTATACTCCTTCCTTGGAAATAACAGTTTCTCAACATGTTTTTTTGTCATATCTAACGCCACTAGTCTACTCTGCAATAAGGTGGGTAGTAGCTGTGCCTGGTTACTTTGGACAATTTCTAATGAACCATATTACAGATTATATCTTTGATCTTTTAATGGGAAATTATATATCTTCTCTTCACACCAAGTTGACACCATCAGAGTTTGGAGGATCTGGAAATAGTTGTCCCTCTTTCTTTATGCTACTTATGCTTTCTGTGTTGCAGGGGTGATTTATTATCAGGAGGCATAGGTGCAAAGGTAAAAGTTACAGCAAGTTATGTAACTGCACCTGTTAACAGTGGAAGATATGTGAGAGATTAGAGGTGCCCTGCCTCCAGCCAGGTGGAGGAAAGGGATAATTGAGTTTACTGTACAGTGTGGCCTGGCACATCAGAACCCAAAAGGTATTGAGCCCCAGTGCACCCTGATTCCATCAACTCATGTAGGGAAAAAATCCATTACAATTTGAGGAATTACAGGAGGCTCTCAAACCCTATCAGTAATAGAAACTGAGGTGAGCTTGACTGGGCACAACTGGGAAAAGCATGCAGTTGTGACTGGTCCAGATGCTTCATGGTATAGATTTCCTCCAGCAAGGGTACTTGTGATGTGGACACATTGGAAATCAGAAAAAAATTGCCTCTTGATTCAGCATTCCTCTGGCTCCCCAGCTTGGTTAAAATATATCAAATTTATTTCCATCAGTAGTCTTCTGGCTTCCCAGCTTGGTTTACTCTTTTAAAATGTATCACACTTATTTCAGTCAGCCCTCCTCTCCTCTGACAAGATGAGAAAAGATAAAATTCTAATCATACCCAGACAGCTAATGCAGATTGGTGTCAAATATCAGAACTATAGAGTGCTCTAGGTGGCCCTGCTCTGGCAGGGGGGGTTGGACTAGATGATCTTTCGAGGTCCCTTCCAACCCCAAGGATTCTATGATTCTATGATTCCGGGAAAAACGTGAATATAAAAAGGAAGGTCCTAAGTCACCAATTTGCAACCCTCTGACAATAATTAATGGAAAGAAAGAAGTTTTTTACTATAAACTTCAAAGGGAAAAGGAGAAAATTCAGCAGCGGCAGAAGCAGCGACAGAAACGAAATCAGAGGCGAGAGAAGTGAGGAACAGCACACCAAAGGCCTATGGAGAAGCAGAGG
Source organism: Calypte anna (assembly GCF_003957555.1). NCBI lineage: Eukaryota > Metazoa > Chordata > Aves > Apodiformes > Trochilidae > Calypte > Calypte anna. The sequence continues at coordinate 17,537,267 of NC_044276.1, forward strand.
GAACAGCAGGTCCCGTCCCCAGCAAGAGACAGAGACAGGAGACTTTCTTCGGAGGGTGAAAAACTTAATTGTTCTTACCTTGATAGTCCTTTTCCCTGGCATGATTACTTTGTTTAAAAATCCTGTTCTGCCTGTTTTCTCTCCCACTATTAACCCCTTTCCAAGACTTCTTTCAAAGGTGGTGTTATTTTCTCCCTGAAATAAATCATTGTAATTCGCTTAAACCATAAACCTGGCTACTTTTGCAATTTGTGTGACGTATATATGCGCAGTGGCTAATAGTTCCTCGCAAACAAAATATAAAATAATAGTTACAGACCATAACAGTACTTTAAAGATCCCAAAGGGTATAAATGGGGCTTTGGTAAAGCAGCTGTGGAAACTGACAGTATTACGCAGCTGTCTAGCATGCCTGGACTCTCAGATGACCCTTCCATTGTGTTCCTGATGAAGATGGAGAAACAAAAGGTGCCGACAGCATCCATCGTAGTCCATTGCCGGTGGTACTGAACCAACAGAGACTCCCTGCTTCCTATACAGTACCTGACATGCCAATTGGAGAGTGTCATGGTCCATAATTATTATTATTATTTTATATTTTGGTTACGAGAAAAAATTAGCCACTGCACATATGCGCCACAAATTGCAAAGTAACCAACTTAAGAGTTAAATGAATGAAATTATTTATTTAAAGGAAAGCAATCAGTTAGGGAAAGGCGGTTTAGGAAGAGATAAGTAATTATGTAAATGAAGGAAACTGTTGCAGGAGGTTGGCGACCTTAGGGGTTCGGCGCGGAAGTCAAAGATGAGTCCTCACAGAGGTATAATCGATACTACCAGAAAAAAGGGTGAGAGAGTTTATTATGTACAAAAAACACTTATATACTGTTACAGTGTCCACACCCCCTCCACCGCACTCCAAAACTGCCTGCTACAGGTCACACGGTGCCGTTCACACACAGCAAAAGTGAATCCTATTGGTGCAGGGGTGGGAGCCACTTGTTTTTCACTTTGTGCCTCCTCCTAACCTAACGTCCAGGACAGGGTGTCCTTGTAACTCTGAACAGTCTCAAAACATGGGGTTGTGCATACAGCAGCTCTGCACACCCCCACCTTTCAGACCATCCCCCTACACATACCCTTTTTTTTTTTCTTTTGCACAAGCCATGTTTGATTAATGGTTTTTGCAATGCTAGCTTTCAAGCAAAAAAAGAATACAAACAACAAGCAATATACAGAACCCATACACTAACAAACTAACACCTTCTTTAAGCAACCCATAAAGCCACCCGGGTAACAAGCCAAACAAATTGGTCCACAGGTTATCAAACAGATCTTGCCCCTACACACCGTCGTCGTCAATGGGTGCATTGTCAGTCTTTATTACCTGAGGAACCCCCATTTACGGCAAAGCAATTGGTTAGGTGACGAACCACATGTAAACCTTTCTCCCTGCTGTATTTTCTGCGTGTGTTCTTTAAGGTATTGCAGAGTTTTGTGATCAAAATCCTCACACCCATGGCCCTGTGCCAAAAGCAAAAAATCAATGGCAGCCCTATTTTGTAACAATGCATGGCATAGGCTATTTTGGTCTACCGGTTAACATTCACTTGCTTACACCAGGTAAAATCTATTTCATCTATGAAAGCCCTAAGAATCGCTTCGTACGAGACGAAAACCCCCTTCTTTTTTTTTCTTTTTTTTTTTTCTTTTTCTTCCTTGGGAGCGTGGCTGTGGTTCAGGGCATGTCGGTCCCCATGCACCCAGCACTGTTTTGCTTATTGCAATTTTATTAATTAAATTAAACCATTAACAGAATATTGAGTCTCGGTCATTTATAACAATTTTGGGGGCTCGTCCGGGATCCCTCTCAGTGCTTGCACTGAGGTCCAGATTGGAGGGGTGGCCCACCGATCTTTGGTGGCTCCTTTTTGGTCCCCCAGCTTCACTGACAGGAACCTGAATCCAAAATTGCAATAAGCAAAAAATTGAATTTTTTTCCGTGATGAGCTCTTTTGTGGACTGCAGTAGTGTGTTTTGCCCGTAATTCTGCGCGTGAAGATCCGAACGAAGATGACGGGGTCGCAAGTATTAAAAGTGTATGCTGTTCGGTTGGGTGGGATTCGGTTGCTTGTGTGTGTGTCTAAGAGTGTGACTGAGACGGAACCTTGTTCCAGAGCGATTTTGGAGGTCTCCTAACCATGGTTCCAATCTCCCACAAGGGACTTGGCAGGTAAAGGACCGAAGCGATTCCTATCGTATTGGTGGGTGGGTGATAAGGTATTTAAGCCACCTACAAGACACTCTTATTGAAGCAACCAAGGGCAGGAGGATTGCCACTAGTAAAATCCTCATATTATGGGACAGAAGAGTTCTAGTACTAGGAAATTAGGTCAGGTACCAGATATTCCTCCAGAGAATCCTTTAGGTCTTATGATTAAATATTGGGATAGTAAGGGAAAAAAGAAAAGGAAAAACGAGAATGAAATTGCTGCAATATTGCATGATGATTTGGCCAAAACAAAGGTACTGAGGGAGCTGGCAGAAGTGCTCACCAAGCCTCGTCATCATTTATCAGCAGTCCTGGCTGACTGGGGAGGTGTCAGTAGACTGGATATTGACAGCTGTCATCTCCACCTACAAGAAGGGCCAAAAGGAGGATCCAGGGAGATACAGGCCTGTCAGCTTGACCAGTGCCAGGGAAGGGGATGGAGCAGATGGTCTGAGTGCCATTACACAGCATGTGCAGGACAGCCAGGACATCGAGGACAGACAGCATGGGTTTATGAAGGGGAGGGACTGCTTGACCAACCTGATCTCCTTCTATGACAAGGTGACTGTAGAGAGACATTGTCAACCAGGTGCCTCGAATTGCCAGTGAGTGGGTGTGAGTCCACCTGTGCCTGATTAGGACAGGCCCCTATTGGGCATGAGCAAGGCCAGGGGGCCAATAAAGGTGGGACACACACCCTCAGAGAGAACCTCAGCTCACTCTGGTGTGAGGCATGGAGAGGCCAGCAGCTCGTCGAGCCCCTGGAGCAAGAAAGGCTCTTCCCACTACACTTCTACCCTAGAAGCGCTGTGTGGTGGCTGGAGTCCTGGAAGAGACCAGCAGCTCGTCGAGCATCAGGAGCAAGAATAGTCCTCCCGCTACAGGTGACCACTTATTGAATGAGGGAAAGGCGGAGGATGTTGACTACCTTGACTTCAGTAAAGATTTCAACAGCATTGTCCACAAAATCCTTCTGGAGAAACTGGCTACATCTGGCCTAGAGCAATGGCCTCTTCAGTGGGTCAAACCCTGGCTGATGTCTGGGCCCAAAGAGTTGTGGTGAGCGGAGCTCAGTCCAGCTGGTGGCCGCTCACCAGTGGTGTTCCCCAGGGTGCTGGGACTGCTCTGCTTCAATCTCTTTATCAGTGATCTGGACAAGGGTGTGAGTGAACCCTCAGGGAGTTTGCAGATGACACCAAGGTGGGGGGGAGCGTGGATCTGCCAGAGACTAGAAAGGTTTTAGAGAGGGACCTGGACAGGCTGGGTTAATGGACTGAGGTGAACTGTTTGAGGCAGTACCAGGCAAAGTGCCAGGTCCTGAATTTTGGTCAAAACAACTCCAGGAATTGCTAAAGACATGGGGAGGGGTGGCTGGAAATCTGCCTGGCAGAGAAGGACCTGGGGGTGCTGATTGATAGCTGACTGAACATGGACCAGCATGTGCCCAGGTGGCCAAAAAGGCCACCAGCATCCTGGGCTGCATCAGAAATAGTGTGGAGCGGGACCAGGGAGGTGATTGTTCCCCTGCACTCATCCCTGGTGTGGCTGCACCTCAAATCCTAGGGTCAGTCCCTCACAGCAAGAAGGACATTGAGGGTCTAGAGCCGGTGACCCACAAATGTCTTGGACCACCCCTGGCACCTCCAGTGTCACTCGCACTGCCTGGGTGTCCAGTGCGACAGTGGGACAACCAGAGCTTGTGTCTCTAAAGGGGAACTGCCTGTGCTGGAAAGGAGTTTGCCTGTCCAGTGGAGGGAGGGGACATCAGCGATGACTTCAGTGTGTGTCACAATGGGTTCCTGGGGAGCCCCAGGGAGAGCTGGAGGGAATCCCCGTGAGAGTTGAGCAAGTGGTAAAGGCTGGCACTGGTTCTGTGCTGCTAGGCCGGGGAGAGGAGGGAGAGAGAGGAGAAAAACAGCCTGGGCTGGGAGGAGAGCTGAGAGCTGCCTGGGGGAGAAATCTTCACAGCCTCTGCCATGGTGAGTCTCTGGCTGCAGGGCAGTGAAGCTGGGCTTCCTGGAGGGGGTCTTCTCCAGCTGGCAGCCTGTGCCACAGCTGATGGGATCCTTCTGGAGGATTTTGGTGGGCAGGAGGAAAAGGTTTGGCAGAGCAGGGCTGTCCTGGAGCAGCGTCAGAGGGAGAGGTCATGGGGCTGCCTTCTGCTGGGGATGTCTGCAGGGGCTGAGGGTGTGTGTGCAGGCAGGGGTGCCCAGGGCTGTCCTTCAGAGCAGGGTCCTGCAGCCCAGGGGCTGTGTGCTGGGGAAGGGACTCTGCTGCCTGCCTGGGGAGCTCCCTGGGGCTGGCAGAAGCTGTGGCTGTCAGGAGACAGGGAGGACAGGGTAGGATCCCTCTGTTTTTGAGAGTGTTCTGTGGTGTAGTGTACCAAGGCAACCAGGTGCCCCTAATTGCCAGGGAGTGGGCATGAGCTTGTGTTAAGCCCACCTGTGCCTAATTAGGGCGGGCCCCCACTGTGCATGAGCAGGACCAGGGGGCCAATAAAAGGTGAGTCCTGAAGCACAGGCTCAGCTCAGTCCTGAGCACGTCTGCAGAGAGGTCAGTCGCTCTTGGAGCACTGTATTACCTTCATTGCGCCAGTAGTGCTCATCGCTGTCAGGGTGAGGCTCTGAGGAGTCTCGAACCCGGGGCCTCGGCATTGCAGTACTGTGTCTAAGCCAGCTGTGCCACCAGAGCCTCACCTTGAGGGCAATGAGCGCTAGTGGCACAATGAAGGTAATACAGTGCTCCAAGAGCGACTGACCTCTCTGCAGACGTGCTCAGGACTGAGCTGAGCCTGTGCTTCAGGACTCACCTTTTATTGGCCCCCTGGTCCTGCTCATGCACAGTGGGGGCCCGCCCTAATTAGGCACAGGTGGGCTTAACACAAGCTCATGCCCACTCCCTGGCAATTAGGGGCACCTGGTTGCCTTGGTACACTACACTGTGGGACAGCACTGCTCTCAAATCCAGATCATACCAGAATATTTCTGAAGGTATTTTCATAAGCGATGTCAGGGCATAGACTCCTGCTGGGAAATTTGGCTTTCCTCAGGCTGCACTTCCCTGTTTCTCTGTCTTGGCAGGGTGGGGTGGAACCTCAGCTGGGAAGGTGGTATCAAGGACTGTGAGTCCCTACACCATCACCCTCCTGTGTGCTAGCAACCTCATCCAGTGCTTTCACCCTCCTTTACCCTAAAAATACATCCAGCATCACCTTCCCAGATTTATCAGTTTCTGTGTGACATCACAGCCCTCAGCCAGCCCGTGGGGTCTGGGGTATTGGGCACCTCCTCCTCCATCTGCTCCCAGAAGAGGTGAAGTGCATCTGTGCTGCCATGTGTCCACCTCCCCCTGCCCAGGGGCTGCAGATGACTGCCAGGCATTATCAACATCTGGGAGGGGTAGTGCAGAGCTGGGTGAGGGAAAGGCTTTCCTGAGTGCCCCTCTGCCTCTCTCCATGCCCCCCTTCAGCTGCTGTTGCTGTTGATGTCAGGCTGGGACCAGGAGTTTCAGGTGCAGATTCGGGCACAGCTCTTCTGGCACAGAGCGCAAAAGCTGCAATGCCTTTGGAATCAGCAATGATTACATATGAAAAATTTCCACTCTCGGAGTGGTCCCTGTCCTCACCATTCCCATGAAGCTCCACTTGCAGAGCTCGGCTGACTCCTTGGCAGGCAGTGAACAGAGTCCCTGCTTCTCCTGACATACCGCAACAACCAGGGCTGCAGCCATGCGTTTTAAGGAAGACCTGAGAGAAAAGTGTGTATGTCTAGGATAGAGGTGGGAGATAAAAAAAATGAGTCTCATTTTCCAGAGAATTTTCTCCTAAATTATTTGGTTTACTTGTCAAACAGCTCTCCATTCGTTTTAAAAGCAGCAGATATCCAACAGCAGCTCCATCACCCAGTTCCTCCTCCTGGCATTTGCAGACAGGCGGAGGCTGCGGCTCTTGCACTTCTGGCTCTTCCTGGGCATCTACCTGGCTGCCCTCCTGGGCAACGGCCTCATCATCACCACCATCGCCTTTGACCACCACCTCCACACCCCCATGTACATCATTCTTCTCAGCCTCTCCCTCCTTGACCCGGGATCTGTCTTCACCACTCTGCCTAAAGCCATGGCCAGTTCCCTCTGGGACACCAGGAACATCTCCTACAAGGGACTTGCTGTACAGCTCTTCTTCTTTGTCTTCTGAGAAATGAGTACTGTCTCCTGACCATCATGTCGTACTATCGCTACGTGGCCATCTGCAAACCCCTGTGCTACGGGACCCTCCTGGGCAGAAGAGCTTGTGTCCACATGGCAGCAGCTGCCTGGGGCTCTGGGTTTCTCACTGCTCTGCTGCACACAGCTAATACATTTTCACTGCCCCTCTGCCAGGGCAATGCCCTAGACCAGTTCTTCTGTGAAATTCCCCAAATCCTCAAGCTCTCCTGCTCACACTCTTTCCTAAGGGAAATGGGGCTTCTTGCTTTCAGTGCTTTTCCCTTTTTAGCCTGTTTTCTATTTATTGTGTTTTCATATGTGGAGATCTTCAGGGCTGTGCTACGTATCCCCTCTGAGCAGGGATGGCACAAAGCCTTTTCCATGTGCCTCCCTCACCTGGCCGTAATCTTCCTCGTTGTCAGCACAGATCTATTTGCCTACCTGAAGTCCCCCTCCACCTCTTCCCCATCCCTGGACCTGGTGGTGGCAGTTCTGTGCGCTGTGGTTCCTCCAGCAGTGAACCCCCTCATCTATAGCATGAGGAACCAGGAGCTCAAAGGGTTCCCTGAGGACACAGAGTATTGATGCTTTTCAGAAGCCATAGGGTCTTTGATTATATCATGAAAGTTCCGTCTTTCCTTATTTATGACTTTCTGTTTTTACATCTTGTAAAAATAATTTCAGATTTTCTACAAATAAATTACATTATGCATCCTTTCTGGCAACATTTTCACCCATCTGGTTTGGCCCTGAGACTCTTTGTCTGTTTTGATGGCCTGGGGAGAGGGGATGGCCCCAAGGGGCTGAAGAACTCTGCATATCTTCGGGAGAGGAGAGCAGGAGACACAGGGTGCCTCCTGCTCCTTTAGTCATGCATGGTGACCCGTCTGGGGGTCTTAGCTCTCTCCTCCCCCCAGGACCTGCTGTGCCCTTCAGAGAGGGCAGGGTTGTGGTGGGATTACCCAGAGAAGCCTGGGGTGGGCACTGGTGTGGGGCCAGCAGCAACTGGGATGTGCTGGGAGAGAGGGGAGGGGAGGTGGGAGAGCCTGGAGGGAGCTGTTCTGGGCTGCCAAAAGAAACCCTGGGAGAGAAAGCCATGGGTGTGTAACTGGCCATGGAGGGGCACACTCCCAGCAGGGGCTGTGGTGCAGAGCCAGGGCTGATGAAGGGAGTTCCCATAAATGGAGGTGCAGGGGAGAGGAGGCTGCTCTGTGCCCTTGGTGGCATGGAGAGAGCAGGAAGGTGTCCCAGGGCCTTGGTCACCCCGCAGCCATTGACCATCTCTCTCTGGCCATTCCCATCCCTGGCCTCTCTCCCCAGATATAGGTTGAGTCTTTCTGCCAGAGCATCTCCATCCTCCTGCTGGGCTCAGTGCCTGCATGGGGGGAACTCCCATCCCTGCCCAGCCTCTCTCCTGGCCCAGAGCCCAGCAGAGCCTGGGGCAGAGCTGTTTCTGAAGCCCCACAGCTGACATGGTTTCTCCAGGAGCTGGAGATGCTGCCCAAGAGGACGGCCATGGGGAGACACAGCACCAGGGACTGCTGAGGCCATCCCATCACATAGAGCTGTCTCCAGCAGGAGTGCACTCAGTCCTGGGCTGTGCCGGCACACTGGGGCCCTGGGACCATGTGTGGGGCAGCAGGGCTGGGTGGGAATATAGTTGTCAAAGATGAAGAAAAGGCTGAGGTATTTAACATGTTCTATGCCTCAGTTTTCAACAGTAAGACAGATTGTCCTGAGGACAGGTGGCTTCTGGAGCTTATAGAAGGTGACAAGAATCTAAACATCCCCCCTGTAATCCAAAAGGAAAAAATCAGTGATCAATGGAACTGCCTGGATCCTCACAAGTCTATGGGACCAGATGGGATCCACCCAAGGGTGATGAGGGAGCTGGCAGAAGAGCTCGCCAAGCCTCTATCTATCATCTATCGACAGTCCTGGCTCACTGGGGAAATCCCAGATGATTGGAAGCTGGTGAATGTCACGCCAATCCACAAAAAGGGCCGGAAGGAGAAAGTGGAAAACTACTGGCCTGTCAGCCTGACCTCAGTGCCTGGCAGGGTTATGGAACAGATCATCCTCAGTGTAATCACACAGCATCTGCAGGATGGACAAGGGATTAGACCCAGCCAGCACGGGTATAGGAAGGGCAGGTCCTGTCTGACCAACCTGATCTCCTTTTATGATCAGGTGACCCGCCTGGTGGATGAGGGGAAGGCTGTGGATGTGGTCTACCTGGACTTCATCAAGGACTCTGACACTGTCTCCCACAGCATTCTCCTGAAAAAGCTGGCAGCCAACAGTTTGGACAGGAGCACCCTGAGCTGGGTTAGGAACTGGCTGGAGGGCCGGGCCCAGAGAGTGGTGCTGAATGGGGCTGCATCCAGTTGGCAGCCGGTCACTAGTGGTGTCCCCCAGGGATCAGTGTTGGGCCCAGTTCTGTTCAATATCTTCATTGATGATTTAGATGAGGGGATTGAGTCCATCATCAGCAAATTTGCAGATGACACTAAGCTGGGGGGGAGTGTGGATCAGCTGGAAGGCAGGAGGGCTCTGCAGAGGGACCTGGGCAGACTGGAGAGTTGGGCTGATTCCAACAGGATGAGGTTCAACAAGGCCAAGTGCCGGGTCCTGCACTTTGGCCACAACAACCCCATGCAGCACTACAGGCTGGGGACAGAGTGGCTGGAGAGCAGCCAGGCAGAAAGGGACCTGGGAGTCTGGATTGACAGGAAGCTGAACATGAGCCAACAGTGTGACCAGGTAGCCAAGAAGGCCAATGGCATCCTGGCCTGTATCAGGAACAGGGTTGCCATCAGGTCCAAGGAAGTGATTCTGCCCCTGTACTCAGCGCTGGTGAGGCCACACCTCAAGTAGTGTGTCCAGTTCTGGGCCCCTCAGTTTAGGAAAGATATCGAGGTCCTGGAGCAGGTCCAAAGGAGGGCAACTAGGCTGGTGAAGGGACTCGAGCACAGACCCTATGAGGAGAGGCTGAGAGAGCTGGGGCTGTTCAGCCTTGAGAAGAGGAGGCTCAGAGGAGACCTCATCACTCTCTACAACTACCTGAAAGGAGGTTGGAGCCAGGTGGGGGTCGGTCTCTTTTCCCAGACGACTTTCAACAAGACAAGAGGGCATGGTCTTAAGTTGTGCCGGGGGAGGTTTAGGTTGAACATTAGAAAGAATTTCTTTACCAAGAGGGTGATCAAGCATTGGAATGGGCTGCCCTGGGAAGTAGTGGATTCTGCATCCCTGGAGATATTTAAAAAGAGACTGGATGTGGAACTCAGTGCCATGGTCTAGTAACTGCAGTGGTAGTGGATCAAGGGTTGGACTCGATGATCTCTGAGGTCCCTTCCAACCCATCCAATTCTATGATTCTATGACAGGGACCGCAGAGAAACTGCCGGGAGTTGACATCCAAGACAGCTACAGAGAGGGGCTGTAGTGAAATGAGGCAACCAGGTGCCACTAATTGCCAGGGAGTGGGCATGAGCTTGTGTTAAGCCCACCTGTGCCTGACTAGTGCAGGCCCCCACTGCGCATGAGCAGGATTAAGGGGCCAATAAAACGTGAGGCTCAAACCTACAGGCTCAGCTCAGTTCTGAGCTAACCAGCAGAGAGGTTAGTCATTCTCGGAGCAATAGTACCCATCCAGCCTTGTCAACCCTGAGGGCTATAGGCTCAGAGCACTATTTGTGAGTCTCTGCAGGAACACCTGGTTGGACCTTGAAGTGCCGTGCCCTAAAAGAGGTTCGTCTCGCTACATCTGGTGGAGAATGCGGGCTTAGACCTCGATCTACCCCATGCTCAGACGAATCAGAAAAAAGGGATCCAGTCCGGCACAAACTAGCATTAGCAGAAAACCCAAGGAGTCGGGTAAGAAGATCCACTACCCTTCCTTCTCTACCACTGATTGAGGGAAAAAGGAAAAGATGGGATTATCAGCAGGCACCCCGGTTAATGAGAAGCTGGTTACATGGGCGAAGGAGCAAGAACTCTCCTCCTCCCCGTCCTCTGCGGCTGCATGGGAACTCTGGCAGGAGGTCAGTGACCTGTTGGGAAACCTCCATACTCAAGAAATGAACAAAACCATAACCGGGTTAGACGGTACCTGGGGATTAAAACAGTGCGAGAGTGTGAAGATGCTGTCAGAGCCCCTTGTCAGGCCTGGGTCTCAGCTATAAAGAGAACATCTGAGAAACTGCATTCACCCCTTTTTCCTCAGACAGAAGGAGGATGCCGCATTGCAGCCCCTAAGAGGAGACGCCCTCCTATGAGATGGAATCGAGAGAAACAGAATTCAGCAAGAGGAATCCTATGGGCACTCCTGTGTGTGTATGGAGAGGACATGAAAAAGTGGGACAAGAAACCTACTGCTGCCCTACAGGACCGAGTGTTTGAGTTGATAAGTAAGCCGAAGGCAAAAGGAGGCCCTTCTAAAAAGATGGCTGCTCAAGTCTCCAGTGTGGAGTTACCCAATCCAAATATGCTGGTGACTCAAGATCCCTGTACATCAGGTGTGAGTACTGGGGATGCAAGCTCCAGTAATGCACATACTGACAATGCTGTATGTGCTCAAGCTTAGAGGTGCCCTGCCTCCAGCCAGGTGGAGGAGAGGGACAACCGAATCTATTGGATTGTGTGGATTCGATGGCCTGGCACATTAGAGCCACAAAAGTATAAAGCCTTGGTGGACAGTTGGCGGCCGGTCACTAGTGGTGTCCCCCAGGGATCAGTGTTGGGCCCAGTTCTGTTCAACATCTTCATTGATGATTGAGATGAGGGGATTGAGTCCATCATCAGCAAATTCGCAGACGACACTAAGCTGGGGGGGAGTGTTGATCAACTAGAAGGCAGGAGGGCTCTGCAGAGGGACCTGGACAGACTGGAGAGTTGGGCTGATTCCAACGGGATGAGGTTTAACACGGCCAAGTGCCGGGTCCTGCACTTTGGCCACAACAACCCCATGCAGCGCTACAGGCTGGGGACAGAATGGCTGGAGAGCAGCCAGGCAGAAAAGGACCTGGGAGTCTGGATCGACAAGAAGCTGAACATCAGCCAGCAGTGTGCCCAGGTGGCCAAGAAAGCCAATGGCATCCTGGCCTGTATCCGGAACAGCATTGCCAGCAGGTCCAAGGAAGTGATTCTGCCCCTGTACTCAGCCCTCGTGAGGCCACACCTTGAGTACTGTGTCCAGTTCTGGGCCCCCCAGTTCAGGAAGGATATCGAGGTCCTGGAGCAGGTCCAAAGGAGGGCAACCAGGCTGGTGAAGGGACTCGAGCATAGACCCTACGAGGAGAGGCTGAGAGAACTGGGGTTGTTCAGCCTAAAGAAGAGGCGGCTCAGGGGAGACCTCATCGCTCTCTACAACTACCTGAAAGGAGGGTGTAGCCAGGTGGGGGTTGGGCTCTTTTACCAAACGACTTTCAACAAGACAAGAGGGCATGGACTTAAGTTGTGCCAGGGGAAGTTTAGGTTAGATATTAGAAAGAATTTCTTTACGGAAAGAGTGATCCGTCATTGGAATGGGCTGCCCACTGAAGTGGTGGATTCTCCGTCCCTGGAGATATTTAAAAAAAGACTGGATGTGGCACTCAGTGCCATGGTCTAGCAACCGCAACGGTGGTTCAAGGGTTGGACTCGATGATCTCTGAGGTCCCTTCCAACCCAGCCAATTCTATGATTCTATGATTCTATGATTCTATGACACTGGTACACAGTGCACCCTAATGCCATCGAATCAGAAAGGGACAGACTCCGTCACTATTTCTGGAGTGACGGGGGGATCTAAAGAACTGACTATTGTGAAGGCTGATGTGAGCCTCACTGGAATAAAGTGGCATAAACACCCAATAGTGACTGGTCCAGATGCTCCGTGCATCCTTGGCATAGACTACCTCAAGGGAGGTGACTTCGAGGACCCGAAAGGGTACCGCTGGTCCTTTGGTACTGCAGCTATTAAGACTGAGAATGCAGAATGGCTGCATGCTTTGTTTGGCCTTTCAGATAAATCCTTTGTAGTGGGATTGCTGAGAACTATAAACAAGCGGGTGCCAACTGCTACTTCAATAGTGCACTGAAGACAATATTGCGTCAACAGAGATGCTGTGATCCCCATTCACAAGCTGATCCGGCAACTAGAGAGCCAAGGAGTGATCAGCAAGACTCACTTGCCCTTCAACATCCTGTATGGCCAGTGAAAAAGCCTAATGAAGAGTGGAGGCTGACAGTGGACTATCATGCCCTGAATGAGGTTACTCCACCACTAAGTGCTGCTGTGCCGGACATACTAGAACTTCAGTATGAGCTGGAGTCAAAGGCAGCCAGGTGGTATGCTACTATTGACATTGCTAATGCATTTTTTGCTATTCCTATAGCACCAGAATGCAGAGCACAGTTTGCTTTTACCTGGAGAGGTGTCCAGTACACTTGGAATCCACTGCCCCAGGGGTGGAAACACAGTCCTACCATCTGCCATGGCCTGATCCACAATACCCTGGAAAAGGATGGAGCTCCAGAACATCTACAGTACATTGATGACATCATTGTGTGGGGTGACACAGCAAAGGAAGTCTACGAGAAAGGTAAGAAGATAATTGAAATCCTTCTAGAGGCTGGTTTTGCTATTAAAAGGAGCAAGGTCAAGGGACCTGCACAAGAGATACAGTTTCTGGGGGTTAAGTCGCAAGATGGACGTCGCCACATCCCAATGGACGTGATTAACAAAATAACAGCTATGGCCCCACCAACTACCAAAAAGGAAACTCAGTCCTTCTTAGGAACTGTTGGTTTCTGGAGAATGCATATTCCTCTTTACAATCAGATTGTGAAATCTCTCTATGAGGTCACCTGGAAGAAGAAAGACTTGAAATGGGGCTCAGAACAACAAGCTGCTTTTGAAAGTATTAAACAGGAGATTGTGCAGGCAATGGCCCTTGGACGAATTCGAACAGGGCCAGACATTAAAAATGTACTTTACACCGGAGATGGAGGTGATGGTCCTACATGGAGCCTCTGGCAGAAAGCTCCAGGAGAGACTTGCGGCCGACCTCTAGGATTTTGGGGTCGAAACTACAAAGGCTCCGAAGCCAACTACACAGCCACTGAAAAAGAGATACTGGCCGCATACGAAGGAGATAGAGCTGCTTCAGAAGTGATTGGTACTGAAGCACAGCTCCTCCTAGTGCCACGATTACCTGTCCTGGGTTTTATGTACACAGGTAGAGAATCTTCCCATCATGCTACCGATGCTACCTGGAGTAAATGGATTGCTTTACTCTCACAGAGAGCTAGGATAGGAAGACTCGATCGTCCAGGAATCGTAGAAGCAGTAACACATTGGCCAGAAGGCAAACACTTTGGAATGCCACCAGAAAAAGTGGTGAAACGGGCTGAAGAAGCCCCACCATACGACCAACTACCAGAGAATGAAAAACAATATGCTCTTTTCACTGATGGATCCTGTCGTCTGGTAGGAGGCCATCGAAGGTGGAAAGCTGCCGTATGGAATCCTACACGACTAGTTGCAAAAACAGATGAAGGAGATGGTGAATCAAGTCAATTTGCAGAGGTGAAAGATATCAAATTGGCTTTGGACATTGCTGAACAAGAAAAGTGGCCAAGACTTTATCTCTATACTGACTCATGGATAGTAGAAAATGCCTTATGGGGTTTGTTAAAACAGTGGAAACAAAACAACTGGAAACGTAGAGATAAACCTATCTGGGCTGCTGAACTCTGGAAAGACATTGCTGCTAAGTTAGAGAAACTTGATGTAAAAGTACGTCATGTAGATGCCCACGTACCTTCATATCGAGCTACTGAGGAACATCAAAACAACCAAAGAGCAGATGAGGCTGCTCAAGTGTTCCAAATAGATCTGGACTGGGACCGTAAAGGTGAACTGTTTTTGGCCTAATGGGCCCACAGTGCTTCAGGTAATCAAGGCAGGGATGGAACATATCGATGGGCTCGTGACCGAGGGGTGGATTTATCTTTGGACGCTATTGCGCAGGTTATCCATGATTGTGACATATGTGCTGCAATTAAGCAAGCTAAAAGGTTGAAACCTCTGTGGTATGAAGGGAGATGGTCAAAATATAGGTATGGGGAAGCCTGGTAAGTCGATTACATCACACTGCCTCAAACCCGCCAGGGTAAGCACTATGTGCTTACAATGGTGGAGGCTAGTACAGGATAGCTGGAAACATATCCTGTGCCTCATGATACAGCCCGGAACACCATTCTGGGCCTAGAGAAACAAGTCTTGTGGAGACATAGTACACCAGAAAGAATTGAGTCAGATAATGGAACTCATTTCAAAAATAGTCTCATAAATAACTGGGCCAAAGAACATGGTATTGAGTGGATATGAGCCTCCCTATGAGGAGAGGCTGAGAGAGCTGGGGCTGTTCAGCCTGAAGAAGAGAAGGCTCAGGGGAGACCTCATTGCTGTCTACAACTACCTGAAAGGAGGCTGTAGCGAGGTGGGAACTGGATTCTTTTCACAGACGACCTTCAACAAGACAAGAGGACACAGTCTTAAGTTGTGCCAGGGGAGGTTTAGGTTAGATATTAGAAAGAATTTCTTCACGGAGAGGGTGATTAGGCTATGGAATGGACTGCCCGGTGAGGTGGTAGATTCTCCGTCCCTGGAGACATTTAAAAAAAGACTGGATGTGGCACTCTGTGCCATGGTTTAGCAACTGCTCCAGTGGGTCAAGGGTTGGACTAGATGATCTCTGAGGTCCCTTCCAACCCGGCTAATTCTGTGATTCTGTGATTCTGTGATTCTGTGATATACCATATCCTCTATCATGCACCAGCCTCAGGTAAAATTGAAATGTACAATGGACCGTTAAAAACTTCCTTAAAGGCAATGGGTGGTGGAACTTTTGAAAACTGGGACAAGCACTTGGCAAAAGCTACCTGGTTAGTTAGTACCAGGGGTTCCATCAATTGAGCTGGTCCTTCTCAGTCAGATCTTCTACACACAATAGATGGGGACCAAGTGCCTGTGGTGCATGAAAAGAATCTGCTAGGGAAAACAGTTTGGGTTTATCCTGCTTCAGGCAAAGGCAAACCCATTCGTGGGGTTGCTTTTGCTCAAGAGCCTGGGCACACTTGGTGGGTGATGATGAAAGATGGAGAAGTACAATGTGTACCACAAGGGAATCTCACACTAGGTGAGAATTCCTAATTTTTGCTTGTCTAGCTTAATCAGTAATGCATGGAACCTTTGGGAATCATGAACTTGTATCCCACATTAACTGCTGTTATGTGAATTGTTGCATAAACTAGCAGTGTTCTATGAGTGTTTTTCAGGATGATTTTGTGGTGATGAAACCAGAACTAGGTTCATCGGCTGGCATCCAGTAACTTCCTTGAAGTTACCATCTGCAACCTGTGGACCATGGACATGAACTGTGAAAATTGATTCTTGTTTTGAGAATCTGCTACAATAGATGAACATCTGCAATCATAGACTGAATTACTAATTTTAGCACAGAGAGATAGTAGTAATTTGTGTATAGTTATGTTTAGGGATAAGAGATAGTAATGATTGGAGCATGACGCAAATGGTATGGAATAAGGGGTGGAATGTCCTGGTTTGGGTCAGGATAAAGGTGATTTTCTGTCTTGTACTTTTGCTTTCAGCTAAGTCTCTTGTAAGTAGTTGCACTTGCTGAAATTAACAGCAAGTTTCTCAGACAGTGTGTGCTTCTAGGACTGATAACCCTCGATGTTTATAATTACTGCTAGAGACTGGTATGCAGAGCCAACAACGCTGCTGAGCTCTGAGGAAGACTTTTACTCTCCAGGAGGAAGAAAGAGGTCCCACCGTCAGCCCTCCTTTGGGGAGGAACAGAGAAGATAGATGCCAGAATTGACCAAACAGAGTATTCCATCCCCTATACGTCATACTCAGTATAAATTTAAAGGATCACGAGGGCCAAGCCATGATTTCCTGCTTCCAGTTTCCAGCTGCCTGCCCTTTCTGCCTTTCCTGATTCCCTTCCTTCACCCGGCATTCTGGAAGGATTCCATCTGTTCGTCTGCCTGTGGTCCTGATCCGTGCCAGCCCATATCTGTGTGTTCCTGCCTCCAGTTCCCGACTGCTGTTGACTCCAGGAGTCCGGCCCGGACTTTCCCAGGGCTGCCCTGCAGCCTCGGTGGTGACGTGAGTGTTATTGGGGAAAAGGGGGGAAGAATGTGGTTTCCATTTTCCTGTATATTTGTATATATTTAGTAATTTTTCCTATTTATCATTACTGTTTCATTAAAGTTGTGTAGTTTAGTTTCCAACCCATAAGTCTCTCTCCCTTATTCTCTCTCCTTTCTTTATCAAGGAGGAGAGAGATTAATAGAGAGCGTCTGTTACTCGGTTTAATTGCTGGACCAGTGTTAAACCATGACACGTTCTTAGGACTAAGGGACAACAGCCTTGCCATCAAGGGCATGACAGGAAAGTTGCACCATTCCATAGCCGAGTTTCTATCAGATATTGGGCCGGAGGAAGAAAAAGAAGCACCTGCCCCGAGCACCAAAAGAAATGAACAAAAGAATGTGAATATGCCACCAGCCCATGCCCCTTAGATGGGTGGCCCTAGCTGCTGCTTTAAACCATTCCTACTGCCACCTCCCAGCTCAGAAAAAGAGCATGGTAATGAAGCGGCCACCCCACCAGCTGCACCCATTGGCCTGGAGGACAAAATAAAAGCCCTCCTGGAACAAACAAATCAGGCTTTGAAATCTTTAGAAAAAAGGATGACAGACGTGGAACAATGCTTGTCTTTCCATAAATATCGAGAACCACCCACCCTCCCTGATGATCATGAGGAGGACATTCCAACCCCGTTGTTGTAGAGAGACATTGTCAACCAGGTGCCTCGAATTGCCAGTGAGTGGGTGTGAGTCCACCTGTGCCTGATTAGGACAGGCCCCTATTGGGCATGAGCAAGGCCAGGGGGCCAATAAAGGTGGAACACACACCCACAGAGAAAACCTCAGCTCACTCTGGTGCGAGGCATGGAGAGGCCAGCAGCTCGTCGAGCCTCTGGAGCAAGAAAGGCTCTTCCCACTACACTTCTACCCTGGAAGCGCTGTGTGGTGGCTGGAGTCCTGGAAGAGACCAGCAGCTCGTCGAGCATCAGGAGCAAGAATGGCTCCTCCCGCTACACGTTGTTATCAAGACAGAACAACTAAGGCATCAAAGGTGCTGATAAACCCCGCCCCGGAAGATGGTCTGGCTTCATCCGTGATGCCATTCTCGAAGGGGATTGGAAGGCCAGCACCATTGCTTGACCCCTTCTGCGTGATAACAACGGGCCGCCTCAATTTGAACAGCACAGTTGGAAAACCTTACAGGGAAGACCCTGAGAGAGGGAGGATTAAAATCGGAGAGTGGTCAGGCCGTCCTGGATTGGCTCTTCACTGCTGACACCAATTGCCCCCATGACTGCCGGAATCTGGCCAGGTACCTGCTCACCCCTCTCCCAGCAGATTGTCTGGGCCAAAGAATGGGAGTGCCTGGCCCAAGTAGAGGCAAATCGCTCTCGAGCACCCAGGGATCCACTATCAGGGATAACAGCCGAGATGCTCACGGTCTCAGGACGCTATGCAGATGTCCAAGTCCAGCTCCAGTTCCCGACTGTGCTCCACCATGTTACTGCACACCTAGCCCGCCAAGCCTTCTATGTGGTCCCAGAGCCTACTCCAGTCCCTTCATTTACTGCCATCAAGCAAGGGATGAATGAGCCCTTTCAACATTTTGTTGACAGACTCTGGCAAGCTATCATGGCTCAATCCGAGCTGGGAGCAGAGCAAAAGGAATCCATGTTCAAGCTGCTGGCGTTTGAAAATGCAAATCCGAGAATGAAGCCACTGTTCTCCACTTTACCGAAAATGTCTGATGTCTCGGAGGTGCTAGAGGTAGCTTCCAGGGCCACCCAAACACAGCAGAACCAAGGCATGGCCAGTGCCTTTGCCGCCGCCCTGGAACCCACTCAAAAGCTCCTCACGGCAGTTGCGCAGAAACTAGACAGAAGGGAAAATCGAGACAGAAGGAGAAATCGATCAAGAAAATCCACCCCTGTCTGTTTCCGATGTGGAGCCATAGGCCACTCAACAAGAGCTTGCTCAGGCACAGTGTGATGTGACCGATGCCAGAGAAAACCACAACAACCTGGCATGCAGGTTTGCAAAAAATGGAAGGCGCAGCACGCCAGGCCCCCGCGCCATGACACAAGTAGCCGGGCCAGCACTCTACACCAGCTCCCCGCCCCAGCCACAAGGGGAAGCCTGGGCATCGATGTGCCCTCAGCAATAGACGTCATGTTCACAACAACAAAGGTGCACCGGATACCGACGAGAATCTATGGACCAATATACCAAGAAGATAGCACGATTGGAGCCTTACTAATGGACTGTTCTTCCACAGGAGTTGCAGGACTTGTTGTGCTCCCATGAGTTATAGATGCGGATTATACAGGGGAGATAATGATTACTTGCTTTACATTAACGCCCCTCCTGGTAATCAAAGCAGGAACCCTGCTAGCACAACTGGTCCTCCTCCCAAAAATGAATCTGGGAAAGAACACCCCCATGGCATGAGGCAGTCAGGGCTTTGGATCTTCTGGAAGCACTCTGGTAACCTTAGTGCAACAGATGAAGACAAGGCCCATCATAATTGTAAAGCTGACCTCTGGAAAAGAGGTCAAGACCCTTTCCGTGATGATGGACACTGGGGCTGATGTCACAATAATCAACCTTAATGTGTGGCCTCGTCATTGGAAACTTATCACACAGATGTTAATGTTAATGTTAACTGTCACAATGCTACATGTGCCACACCAAGCTACACAGAAAATCATCTTAAAGTTCCTTGCTGCAAACACATCCTCTGCAGGCCCCAGCACACGCCTGACCTTCCACAGGCAGCCCAGCTTTTGAACAGCCAGCCTGGAATGAGCCACTAATGGCTGTAATTAGCTACCAACCACACCCAATTGCTGGGCATCAGCCAGGAGAGAATTTAAAAGAAGCAACTTGCCTCAGGCACTGAGTCTCACTGCTGTCTGCTGAGCTGCCCATAACAAAACCCAAGCTTTTTCAGGCATTGCAGAGAAGTCAGGACATAGTTCCTAAGGAGGTAGAGAATCACTGAATGGCTTGGGTTGGAAGGGACCTTAAAGATCATCAAAATCCAACCCCCCTGCATGGGCAGGGACATCTCCCACTAGACCAGGTTGCACAAAGCCTCATTAACCTGACCTTAAATACTTCCTGGGAAGGGCATCAACAACTTTTCTAGGCAACCTATTCCAGTATCCTGCCACTCTCATGAGGAAGAATATTTTCCTAATATCTAACCTAAATCTCCCCCCTTTCAGTTTAAAACCATTACCCCTTGTCCTGTCACTACTCTCTCTGGTGAAAAGCCCCTCCCCAGCTTTCCTGTAGCCCCTTCATGGACTGGAAGGTTCTCTAAGCCCCCCCCAGAGCCTTCTCTTCTCCAGGCTGAACAGCCCCAACTCTCTCAGCCTGTCTTCATAGCAGAGGTGCTCCAGCCCCCTGATCATCTTTGTGGTCCTTCCCTGGACCCTCTTCCAAAGGTCTGGACCTTTCCTGGGCTGGGGGCTCCAAAGCTATACGCAGTATTCCAGGTGCAACTCCTGACTTTGCTGTGAGCTGCACAGATCCAGGGTTCCCCCCAGTGCTGGGCGTCAGGCAGAGTGAGCACTGACCTCAGAGCACCCAGCAGTCGAGTTCACATCTCAGCCCAGTAGATATTTAAGCTGATCAATCAGAACCCCCAAGTTTGTGCAGGAAACCAGCAGAAGGGGAATGCCTGTCCCAGGGGTGCAGGCAGCGGGCACCCTCCAGATATCTCCACGGAAACCCTGCTCAGGCCCTGGCACGGGGCACCCCCAGCCTAGCCCTTACCTGCCCACGGGCTCCTGAAGGGCTTGGCAGAAGGTGCTTCCATCCACGTCGAGTGGGCAAACATCTCATTCTCTGAAGGCTCCAGGATTGCCTTGGAAAAACATCCATTTTGCACACTGAATATATGGTGGGGTACAAAAAAAAAAAAAAAAAAAAAAAAAAAAAAAAAAGAAAGCCAAACAAACAAAAATATTATCACTCAATGCTAAGTGGCCAAAATGTATTTTTGCCCCCCTTTTTTTTCCCCTCAGGGACACCCAGCAGGGGCTGCCAGGAAACACCGTGTGACTGTAGAGAGGTTCTGCACAGCCCTTCCCTGCTGCCTCGCAACTCAGCCCCGGGGCTGGAGCTGCTTTTAACCCCCAAAGCTCCAAAGATTTTTTCAAAAGTCCCTCAACAGCTTTCTTGTAGGCCCCCTTCAGATACTGGAAGGCTACAATAAGGTCTCCTCAGAGCCTTCTCCTCTCCAGACTGAGTGACATCTCCAGAATGAATGACATCTCAAAGTCCTCAGTGCCAGTGCACCAAGCCTGAGAAGAAACAAGAGGAGCTGTAGAGGTCTGCATGCCTGCAAGGCTGGGATGTGGTTGGTATCACCCAGAGGTGGTGGGTTAGGGTAAAGAATGGGGTTAGGGGTTAGGTTAGGGTTAGGGTTAGTTGTCTGACTGGAGCCTGGGGATGGAGGGCTATCAACTGTTTAGGAAGGACAGGAGGGGGTGACACCCTCTACATCACTGACCAGATGGAGTCCATGGAGCTCCTCCTGGGAATAGATGAGGAGCTGAGACCCTGTGGGTCAGGATAAAAGAGAAGTTGTGGGTAAGAGATATCAAAGTTGGGGTCTGCTACAGGCTACCCACCAGGATGATCCAGTGCATGATGGCCTCTCTAGAAAGACAGAAGGTGCTTCACAGTCACAAGCCATGGTCCTCATGGTGGACTCCAATCACCCCAACAGCTGCTGAAGGGACAACAGAGCAAAGCACCCAGCACTTCAGGAAGTTCCTTGAGTGCATTGGTGAAAACGTCTTCCTCCAAATAGCAGAGGAACCAATCTCTTAACATTAAAATATCCCCTCCCCGGCAGTGTTGAAGGCCAGGTTGGTAAGGGGTTTGGAGCAATCTGGGCTTCTGGAAGGTGTTCCTGCACATTCAGGGGTGTTGGAACTGGGGGATCTTTAAGGTCCCTTCCAACCCTTAAAATTCTATGATTCAAAGAAAAACGCAGCTATTGGAAGGTTGCTCTAAGGTCACCTCAGGGCCTCCTCTTCTCCAGGCTGAACAGCCCTAACTCCCACAGCCTGTCTGCACAGTTCCAGCCCTCTGAGCATTTGAGTGTCTCTCCTCTGGACACCCTCCAGGAGCTCTCTGTCCTTCTGATGTTGGGGACTCCAGAACTGGACACAGCACTCCAGATAGGGTCTCCCAAGAGCAGAAGGGGAGAATCCCCTCCCTCAACTGTCGGAAAATGGAGAGGGAAAACTAATCCAACCAATATGGTTGATAAACAAGCTTCAACTTTATTGCGCAGTAACTTTTACTTATATAGTGTTTCTGTGACCACACCCCCACCACCACACACCAACATAACATATTATTGGACAGCCGGTGTGTTTACCTGTAGCACAGCAAATCCCTGGTGCAGGTAGCACAGAATTATGGGCCGATCTAATTGGCCCCTCAAACATGGGGTTGGGCACGGCAAAGAAAAAGAAAGCAAAAAGATGGCAGAGAGAAAAGATAGGTCCTGATCCCAGTTCAGTAAATTCTACTGACCCCCTGAATAAACCTTGGGAAACCATCCCTACAAATAAAAATGATTGGTCCGAAAATAATGAACAATCAAATCCTAAAATATCTAGTCCTCCAAAAGACTGGCAAAATGTGCTAAGATTGGTCTTGAATAAAAATGGTGATTTAGAGCTTACTTGTGCTGTTGGGCCAAAATGCTACCCTGTAACATTTGTAGTAGACACCAGTAAAGAGATCTCCACACTAAAATCTGATGTGGGAAAAAAATGTGGCATTAATTCTTCTCTGAAGCCAATATTCATGAGTGGTTCTTTGGGAAAGCCTGTTTTACAAAAAACTGCTAAAGTTTCCCTAAAGCTACCGAGAGACGAGGAGTTAATTCGAACCCAAATGATAGTAGACGACATTCCTTACAATCTGTTAGGAATGGACGTATTGATTGGTCGGTCCTGGAGAGATGAAAACGGCTGCTTTTGGAATTTTGGCACCCCCACTCTTAAAGTTAGACTGTTAAAAACTGCCCCACGCCTCCCTCAAAGCAAAATTATGAATGTTAAACAATATTCTATTCCCATAGCAGCAAAAGAAGGTATCAGAGAAGTAATTTCTGACCTGAAACAGAGAGGTATTGTTGTCCCTTGCCATTCACCTTACAGTTCCCCAATTTGGCCCATAAGAAAACCAAATGGTAAGTGGAGAATGACCGTAGATTATAGAAAATTGAATGCTGGCACTGAGAAATTAACTGCTGCTGTTCCAAACATTGCAGGTCTGGTGCTAGAAATCCAGGAAGCAGCACACCCAGTGCTTGCTTCTCTTGATGTGAAAGATACGTTTTTTCAAATTCTCACTGATTCCGAGAATCAAAAATATTTTGCTTTTACTTGGGATGGAGTACAGTATACTTTCACCAGGTTGCCTCAGGACTACAAACATTCTCCCACGCTTGCCCACCATGCTCTTGCACATGAGCTGGAAAATATTCCCGAAATAAAAAACAACCCAAATGTAAAAATCTATCAATACATTGATGATGTGCTGATAGGCGGTCAAAATGAGAAAGGTGTGAGAGCAGTTTATGATGCCATAATTGGGCACTTAACGAGCTTACAAATAGAAATTCCTGAGGATAACAGACAACCTCCCTCCCAAGAAACAAAATTTCAAGGAATCAAATGGAAAGGTGGGACATGGAATATCCCTAATGATACTCTCTCTCACCTAGGAGAAATAAAGGCACCCACAAATAAAAAGGAATTACAAAAAATTATGGGAACTTTGCAATATTGGCGAAAGCACATACCTGACCTGTCAATCATTGCTAGGCCATTGTATGACTTATTAAAGAAACACTGCTGCTATTAAATTTTCCACAGGCGAACAAATAATAAATCAAGATGAAGGAAGTGCACAAGCAGGAAAACTGGATGCTGTTTTGAATGTATTTGTAAAAGAAAAAGCCACTAAGGAACCTGTATATATCTATACAGATTCTTTTGCTGTCTTTAAAGGCTGTGTAGAATCGGTGACATTTTGGGAAAATAATAACTGGGAAATTAATAGAGTGCCTGTATGGCATACAGAAAAATGGAAGGAAATTCTACAAATTGCTAAACAAAATCCCAATTTTCATTTAGGCTGGATACCTTCCCACCAATCCAATTTAAAAGATGGAGCAAGCAAATATAATAACCAGGTTGACAAATTGGCAAGAATTAATGTCATTGAAATCAGAGATGCTCTCAATCAAGGTGAAGTCCAAGAATGGGGAAAATTATTAGAATGGCTTCATTGCAAGAGAGGTCATTCAGGTATTTTTGATTTGTATAAAGAAGCACAATCTCGTGGATGGTCTGTATCACGAGAACAATGTAAAACAATAATTTCCTCATGTGATTTGTGTAAAATTCGGTTGGGAGAACATCCTCTGACTGCTGACAATTTACATCTCAGAGATGGGAAAACATTATGGTCTACTTGGCAAATAGATTATATAGGAACCTTCCGAAGGTCAGTAAATAAACAGTATGCTATTGTAATTGTAGACGTTATCCCTGGGTTAACATGTGCTGAAGCCTATGCAAAAGCAAATGTAGAAAATACGGTCTCTTTCTTGAGAAAAGTTTTTGGAATTTTGCCTAAACCTAGCAGTATTTAATCTGATAATGGTACTCATTTCACTTCCCACCTGGTCCAGCAATGGGCAAAAAGCGAAAATATTAACTGGGCATTTCATATTTCCTTTCATCCCCAGGCCAATGGCATTGTTGAAAGAACTAATGGGTTACTTAAAAAACTAATTAGACCTCAGGAAGGTAAATGGGCTGAGAGACTCAATTATGCTATTGTCACGGTCAATAATAGATGGGGTGTAAACGGGTGTCCCAGAATTGGGACAGAATGAGGTTGAATTAATGTGACTGCAGACATCAGTAATCCTAGGACATCAAAACAAAATGCCCCTGGTGTACAGTCTCAGACTTGGCTACTCTGAAACTGACACTGGAAGAAATTACTTACTGATGGCTGGGAGGCTAGCCACCTCTTTAGCCTAGGTAAAGTAATTTATAACATCCTGATTTTGTTTACGATTGCTCCTGGATTGCTGATACCTGTAATACAGCATATTGGGGGTATAGTATCAGATGTAATTTGTATGTGTATGAAATGGGCCTATGTTATATACTTGTTATTATTGCATTGTATCTTATTTTATAATTATTGTAATTCTTGTAATTTTTATTACTATTGCTATTGTATTTATTAGCTCTCATATATAATCATCTTCTCCTTCTCATTTAATTGCTAAGATTCTGTAACCGTCAATATTTTACCTTTCTTTCTATACATGTTGTACATGTCACTACCTGACACAATTGCTTTGTACAGGCACATACCTTACTCGTATTAAGTTGATTCTTTGTAACCTTTCATATATTCTCTCTGCTACCTTTTAGCCGTTAAATGTCTGTAATATATCTTGATACCTAGTTGCAAAACTTCCCAATGTTGGTGAAAAAAAAAAATTTGTATATATATATATATATATAAATGTGTTTATCCCGAAAACACACTCCCCTAGCCTCAAAACCCACGGGGTGAGGTGACGTGATATGGTGAGGTATATACGTTGTGGTAAATGTGTGGCACAACAGAGAGTTTACCACCACCACCCCCCACAAACACACATTAAAAATATACTGGCTTTTGAGCCAGGTAAGACGTGCAGTGGGAAGAACTGTGCTAGGCAGGGCAGGATTCCCGGTTGCCCCTTAATGGAAACCTCAGAGACGGAGTCGGCCTGCTAAAACAGCACAGATTCCAAAAAGAGCCACATGACACAACTGCGCCGAATGGGATGTGTGTATATATAGAGATGTGTGTATATATATATATACATAACAAAAAAAAAAAAAAAAATACTGACTCAAGAGCCACAGGGTGAAATTGTTGCCCGTATCCAAAACACAAACCAACAGAGTCAGTTTATGCGGTGCTTTATTCAGGGCCCGGGAAGCCTGAGGACTAGCGTCCCAAGTCAGGGTTCCGAAGACCCTCATTTTTGGTTCAGCTTTTATACTTTTTTCATTACAGGCCACGTACAGAGTTACATAAATTTTAGTCACAAACAGTCACATAGATCATGCAGATAACAATAGACAAACAGTCACATAGATCTTACAAATAACAATAGATAGTCATCTCTTAAACTGTAAATCCACGGTTTACCGTTTCAGCTGTCATTACCACCTGGCCCACCACCTGGATACAATATTTCATCTTGATCTTTGGTATATGGTATCAGTTTGCTTAACTATTCTCCTTTTGATTAATGTTTTTGCTGATGGGGTCAACACACTCCTTATTCTCCTTTGATCATTGTTCTTGTAAGGGTTAGCTCATTCTTAACTAGTTACTTATTTCCAGAGTTTTAGTCTACCCGAGCCCCTTCTAACTCTTAATTTGTCCATTTTAAAATTTTACAACCAATATTATTTTATTTCTACTATAAACTGTAACAATTCCCCCCTTTTGAGCATCCTTCGATTATTCCTTCGCAAGGATGCTCAACCTTTAAGCCTCTTGATAAGCAGGTGCAGGCGTCCCTTCTTCTGGAGATATTACCTCCTTCCGGGTTATAGCCTTCAGTGGTTCCACTGACCAGTTCCTGATGTAGACTTGGTCTCCTGGAAGGATGTCATGGACCGGATTTTCCAGGGGTAACAGTCGGTTCCACTGCAACGCTCCTCTGAGTGCTGTAAGGGTCTTATTCAGAGACAATACATAATTTAATATCACCTGATCCCCTACCAGATGAGGGTCCCCTTGGTAAGTAACAGCATGGTATGGTTTGCCGTACAAAATTTCGTACGGACTTACCCCTATCTTTTCCCTTGGTTTAATCCTAACTCTGAACAGAGCTAAAGGCAATGCCTGCGGCCACTGGATTTTTGCTTCTTGACAAATTTTCTTAATTTGATTTTTCAATGTTTGATTCATCCGCTCTACCTTACCACTTGACTGGGGTCTCCAGGGCGTGTGCAGGTTCCAAGTTATTCCTAACGTTAC
Source organism: Calypte anna (assembly GCF_003957555.1). Classification (NCBI taxonomy): domain Eukaryota; kingdom Metazoa; phylum Chordata; class Aves; order Apodiformes; family Trochilidae; genus Calypte; species Calypte anna. The sequence continues at coordinate 17,564,007 of NC_044276.1, forward strand.
AGAAATCTCCTGCACGATCCCTGCAGTGAAATGAAGACCTCTATCAGATGATAGCCCCAACGGCACCCCAAATCTAGGGATGATTTCTTTCAAGAGTGTTTTTACCACTTCCTTTGCCTGATTGGTCCTGCAAGGGAAAGCTTCTGGCCATCCCGAGAATGTGCACACATACACCAACAGATGTTTGTATGCTTGGGCTTTTGGTAACTCAGAGAAGTCTATTTGCCAATAATCTCCTAGTTGGGGACCTACCTGCAACTTACCTATTTGTATCTGCCTTCTTACCACTGGGTTGTTTTTGATACACACCGGACACATTGCATTTACTCTTTTTGCCAATGTTAACATCTGGTTTGAGAATATTTCATTTTTCAAAAATTTTACCATTGCCTCCGCACCCCAATGACACTTATTGTGTTCTGTTTCCAGTACTATCTTCATGATCCTTACCGGCAGGATCACCTGTCCTGTTGGGGTCACATACCAACCCTTGATGTTCTTTCGTGCCTGCAACATCCGAGCCAGCTTCTCGTTCCACAAAGCTGGACCCGTCCGTAAACAGTTCCCAATCAGGGTCCGGCAGTGGCTCATCCTTCAGATCCTTCCGGCTGGCGTACACTTGTTCGATTACCTCCACACAGTCATGTTCCAGCTCTCCTTCTCCCTGGGTGGACCTGAGGAATTCTGCTGGGTTAAGGTGATTTGTTATTTTCAGCTCCACATCATCCTGTTCCCTCAATTGGGCCTGGTATCGGAGCATCCTGCTCGACGAGAGCCAATGGCCCCCCTTTTGTTCCAATACTGTGATGACCATATGAGGCACATAAACTGTCATGTGCTTGCCCAATGTTAGCTTACGTGCTTCTTGGATCAGGATTACTGTGGCTGCCACTGCTCTTAGACATCCTGGCCATCCCCCACTTACTGAGTCCAATTGTTTAGAAAAGTACCCAACCAGTCTTTTCCAAGACCCCAGTTTCTGAGTGAGCACCCCCAAGGCTAACTTTTGCCTTTCATGTACATACAGTTGAAAATCCTTGGTTAGATCTGGTAGGCTCAGGGCAGGTGCTTCCTTGAGGGCCTGTTTTAACTCCCAAAATGCTTTTTCTTCCGTGGGTCCCCACTTAAATCTTGCTTCCTTCACAACCTCATACAGTGGTTTGGCTGTCAGCCCAAAGTCGGGGATCCACAGTCAACACCAGCCGATCATTCCTAGAAAAGATCTTAGTTCCTGGTTATTACGGGGTACTGGAATTGCACATATGGCTTGTATGCGATTTACTCCCAAACGACGAACCCCCTGCGAAATTTCACATCCTAAATAGATGACCTTTTGTTTGACCAGCTGTGCCTTTTCTCTGGATACCTGGTATCCAGCCTGTCCCAGCATATTCAATAGTCCAATGGTTAATTTGAGGCAGAGACCTTGTTCTGTGGTACCCAGGAAAATATCATCCACATACTGCAACACCACATAAGAGAAAGGCGAATCTTTTACCTGGGTAATCTTCCATTCCTCAAGTTCCTTGGCCAGCTGGTTACCGAATATGGTGGGCGAGGATTTAAATCCTTGGGGAAGCCTGGTCCATGTGAGCTGGTGCTTCCGTCCCGTGTCGGGGTTTTCCCACTCGAATGCAAAGATATTTCTGCTTTCAGGTGCCAGGGGTATGCAGAAGAAGGCATCCTTTAAATCAATTACTGTAAACCATTGAAATTTCTCAGAAACAGATGTTAACAATGTGTACAGATTTGCCACTACAGGATGTATATCTTTGGTGATTAAATTAATTGCCCTTAAGTCCTGCACTAACCTGTAATTACCATTAAGCTTTTTAACCGGGAAGATGGGAGTGTTGAATTCAGATTCATACTCCTGCAAAATTCCTAAACTTAAGAATTGAGTTATCATGGGGGGCTATTCCTTTCCTAGCTTCCAGACTGATGGGGTACTGCCTTACCCTCACCAGTTGGGCCCCTTGTTTTAATTCCACTACTACTGGTACTGCCGCCTTTGATTTACCTGGGGTCCCTGTTTCCCAAACCCCCGAAGCCTTTCCCCAATCCAGCGCCACCTCTCCTTCAGGGACCTCCCTGGCCGCCGCACCGGGCCCCACCGGCCCCGACGTCAACCCTGGCGACCCGAGTGGGACGAGCTCCGCCCGACGCAGACAGCCGCCCGTCCATGCGGGGTGGCCGGGGGAGAGGCCCGCGCCCCCCCCCCCCCCGACGCCGCCGGCGCCCTTTCTCCTTTTCTATAGTGTCCAGCAACATCTGCAAATCATTCCAATCAGGATTCTGAGTTTTTATTACCATTTTCACAACCCGAGCCACTTTCTCAGGATTTTCCCTGTACGCCCCCGCCGATTGTTTCCATATTATTGAATCATTCTGTGAAAAAGGAACCTTTATCATCACCTTCCCTCCATCCGCTCCCACTGCCCCTCGCAGCGGAGCCATCAACTGAGGCTGCGAAAAACCGCCTCCTTTCTCCAGCCTCCCTCTCCGAGTCCGCTCCGCAAGCGGCGTTCTCGGCTGATTAACCCAATCCTTCCTGCTCTATCCCCTCCTCGGATGAGGAAGGAAGAGGGACCCTAGCCGTATTTACCAGGGGAGCCTCAGGAGGTGGGAGCGGCGGCGCGCTCGGGGAGACCAACAAAGACACATCCTCCTCTTCCTCCGAAAATCGTATCTTACGCTCTTTACAACCAGGACATTTATCACATTCTACTTCCATGGTTTTTAATACCAACAATCCACATGCTTTTTTCTTTCTCTTTTTTCCTTGTTTTTTTTGTTTGTTTGTTTTTTTCCTTTTTCTTTTTCTTTTTTTTTTTTTTTTTTTTTTCCTCTTTTTTTTTTTCTTTTTTTTTTCAGTCAGGTTTTTCTTTTAGATATTAAAACAAATCCAAATACTGAATTTCATCCCATTTCTCAGTTTCCCGCAAGAAACTCATCATAGTGCTTAATATTTCAGGAGTTATTGTACCATTCCGTGGCCACTGCATTCCCCCCGTTTCATATTCAGGCCACACATGATTACAGTAATCAATCAAGGTTTTTCTTCCGTAACTCCTGTCCAAAATTGCCTTCTTTCCAATGTTTCAACAGACAACCCAGAGGTGAATCCTCAGGGATATCCTTGCTATTACAAGACAGAGCTCTAAAGGTCTTAAAAGGCAGCATGCTGACACTTATATTTGTGCGCTCTTACACACACACACACACACACGCACACACAAAACCAATATTCGGCCGATTACCAGAACCAGATACCGAACTTGCCTATACTCGTCGCCGCGAGTGGCAAGTGCTGGATCCGCACAGCTTTCTACTTGCCGTGTCTTACGACCAGCGCCCAGAACCAGATACCGAACTTGCCTATACTCGTCGCCGCGAGTGGCAAGTGCTGGATCCGCACAGCTTTCTACTTGCCGTGTCTTACGACCAGCGCCTAGGCTTCCAACAGACCAGATCTAATACTAACCTAATACTAACTTATTTCTATAAGGAATAAAGCACCTTCAGGCTTACCTCATGGTTGTCCGTCAGGCGCGGGGTCGGGCACGGGTTGATGTCTCCTCCAGGAATCACCTGGTGCCGGCTTGGAGTGAATCAGCACGTGAACCGCCCCAGCCGCCCCCGGAGTCCCATCTGGGTCGCCAGAAAACTGTTGCCCGTATCCAAAACACAAACCAACAGAGTCAGTTTATGCGGTGCTTTATTCAGGGCCCGGGAAGCCTGAGGACTAGCGTCCAAAGTCAGGGTTCCGAAGACCCTCATTTTTGGTTCAGCTTTTATACTTTTTTCATTACAGGCCACGTACAGAGTTACATAAATTTTAGTCACAAACAGTCACATAGATCATGCAGATAACAATAGACAAACAGTCACATAGATCTTACAAATAACAATAGATAGTCATCTCTTAAACTGTAAATCCACGGTTTACCGTTTCAGCTGTCATTACCACCTGGCCCACCACCTGGATACAATATTTCATCTTGATCTTTGGTATATGGTATCAGTTTGCTTAACTATTCTCCTTTTGATTAATGTTTTTGCTGATGGGGTCAACACACTCCTTATTCTCCTTTGATCATTGTTCTTGTAAGGGTTAGCTCATTCTTAACTAGTTACTTATTTCCAGAGTTTTAGTCTACCCGAGCCCCTTCTAACTCTTAATTTGTCCATTTTAAAATTTTACAACCAATATTATTTTATTTCTACTATAAACTGTGACAAAATGATGTAAACACTTTAAAAATACAAAATATGTCTCTTGAATCAATTTTTTTTTTTTCTCCCTTCCTGCTCAGTTGCAACATGCTGTCATTTAACCTATCTTTACCTCACCATATGCCTGACAGACACCTAAAAGATAAGATTGCTTATCAGGTCGCCTCCTGGTGCATGGTGGAGACAAAGACAATGAAGGTAGCAGGACACCCAAAAGACTGAAAGATAAGGATGACTCATCTCCGGGAAGTCTGTGTATATCTGGGACTTATGCAAAAAAGAGACCCCTCTTCTTTTTTGCTGTATAAAAAACCCTAGGAAAAAAGGAGAAGAAGCAGCTTTCCTCTAGACCCCCCCTTCTCTCGGCACTTCGGTTTCCAGCTACGGGGCAGACACAGTGGAGGATTGAAAAGCGGAGAACCCAGATCAGCAGAAGCAGCTACAGCCAGAGGCCAGGGCTGGCGGACGGTGATAACATCTTGATTACCACCTTGTCTCTTTTCTTTTTCTTAATGACTCTTCTCTCCAAAGTAGCTAATTGTGTAATTCTCTCCTCTTAACTGTGGTATTATTGTTTCCTTTTTTCCTAAAATAAATCCTTGTAACTTGTTTAAATCTTAAAGCTTGTTATTTTTGTAAATTCATGCATCATCTATGAGTAGTGGCTGAATTTTCCTCACAATCAAAATATAAAATAATAACTCGGATCGTAAGAGCCCCCTATTTTTCGGGAGCATTCGGGAGCATTATACAACATTCTACAACATATCCCCCTTTTTCTTTTTGCCCAAGCCCATGTTTGGTTAATGACTTTTGCAATGCTAACTCTTAAACAAACATAATACAAACAATAAAACATGCAGAACCTAAGAATACAATCAATACCATAATACCTTCTTTAAACAATCTAAAAACTACTTGGTTAATAAACTGAACAAATTGGTTAACAGGTTATCAACCGGATTTTGTTCCCTTAATCAAGAGTGTATCGACTTCGCATTCATGGCACGTCTCCGTTTCACACGACCACTCATACACACGCACTCTCAGTCAGAGCTCTGTTCAATATTAGGAAGGTCTGGCGTCCACTAGTGTAGAAAGCCAAGGGAGGGATAGGAGAGGCTTATCCGACAAAATCTTGGTGGGGGGGTGTAGAAAATTCACGGAGGCTTAAGGAGAACACGTGGTCACCAATATGGTTAAAGTGAAGTCATCTATTAACAATTCACACTCGCTTTATATAGAGCCCGTGTTAACATAATGATATCTTGCAGGTGGCTATATCTCAGCCACAAATCCTGTTCTCACAGAACTTCTGCTGGCTACATCATTATTATTATTCATTATTATTATTCATTGTTATTCTTCTTTTCTGCTGCCAGCTCCCTTATCTTTTTCCCATAGCTCATCCTTCAGTAACCTTGCAACTGGGTCTCAAGGCCCTTAGCTTACTCTAGCTAAAGCTAAATAGTCAGGATTGCTCACGTCTGTTTTCTTCCAGTTTCCCAACAGGGGGGCCCCTAATAAGCATCTCCAAGTCCCACCAGCTCACAGCACGATGGAGTCCTAGTTCCTTCATAGTTGCCAAATTAAAATGCAATAAAGACCTAGGATTGCAACATTCAATCACTACATTCATAACAGGCGAAGTCTAGATGGAGTGTAGGCAGAGTTGTTCTTTTTGGGGATACGTCCCGGAGTCTCTGAGGGTCTCATGACTTCTTTATATACTTCTTGTGTAACCGTTCACAATCTTTGGTGCTTAGTATAGGTCCATGTCCTTGTTCCTCAAGCCATTCTCCACCAATCCCTTTATCTTTTTCTACAATCATGATATTAGCAGCTTTGGCAAATAGCTTAAGTATTGCTAACATACAACTAAGGCACACAAAAATTATCAATGTAATGCAAAGTACAGGCAAACCAGGCTTACATAAACTTTGAAGCCATCCAGTGAGGCCAAACCAATTGACTAATTCATCTATGCCAAAGAGTCCTGCATCTTGCTTGATATTTTGAGTATGTTCTACTAGCTGCTGTATCTTCTTATGTGTTGATTTAGAATGAACACTCAAATTCATACAGCACATACCATCGAAATCTTCACAACCATGGCCATGAGTTAAAAGCAGAAAATCATTGGCAGCTCTATTTTCTAATACTGCATGTTGTACAGAAGATAAATCATCAGCTAATTCAGATAACACCTTGCTGGTATCACTAGCATGCTTTACTACCCAACAACTCAGTTTCTCCAGGTTTCAATGTGCACGAGGGGCAGCTGCTCCTGTCAAAAAGATAGAAGTAACAATCACTTGCCATTTGGACCAAAGGTTAACATCATCCTCATATTCCTGCGTTAGTGTTTGAGCCAGGCTTCGTTTCCACTGCACAAGATGGGTACTATTTGGGTGTGCACGAGGCATGGCTAAACTTAGCTTACCAATAGTGCAAGGCCCTCCAATGGGACGGGAAGGAATACCTGACCATGCTTGATCTCCGCAAATTAAAAAATACCCTGGTGGTAATTTCCTAGGAATCTGCGTCCCAGGCAATGGGTTAGTAGCACTGTGGAGGGTATAGCTATTTATCCAAAAGCAATAAGTGGCATTTAGAGAATCTACAAGGCTTAATTCTTGGGGATTGGGCCCAATAGGCAAACGATCATCCCAAGTGTCATAACACTTAAACATGCAACTAAGCTGGCCTTAGTAGAACATAAGCTCTCAGTGTGAAATTGCACTTGTGTGCTATTCATGGCTTCTTGAAACATTGGCCAAGTTCCTTCAGAGGCTGGTACACCAACTAAACATGTAAAAAAAGGTGATTGGGGGGTCGCTAGACTGGCACAAAACGAAGTAGTATTAGGCTGATGCGCAAGGGTAACCCAGACATTCTGTCGAGGGTCAAAGTTCGGGAAAGCAAAGCAAATAAAACCTAAAATGATAGTTAAACCTATAATGAGGCCAACGCGGCAGTCTGTGTCTTTAAGCATGTTCCAGGTAAATCTCAGGTCAAATAAGCTGTCTCTGCTCACGAGTTTATGCTTCTGGATTCAGTGGAGCTACTGCGGTTAGCGGGTGCTGGCTGAGTCCACTTGCTGGGAACCCACAAGGTACCTGTAGGAGTGGAAACACACATGTGACCTCTACCTAGATATTTAACTTCTGCTGGTCCTTGCCATATACCTGTGTCAGGATCCTATAGGTCACATATAACGGAGTTTCAAGGGACTCGGCTTGTTGGGCCACTGTCCCATGAACGTATGCTGGCGCTAACTTTTGTTCCCCAAATATGCACAAGTAAATCAATACAAATAGAGTCTTTCCCAATCGCTCTTGTGGGTCTTGCAAGTCTGTAAATTTCACTAGATAATCTTTCAGTGTTTGATTTGCCCTCTCTACTATAGCTTGTCCTGTCGGCGAGTGGGAAATGCCTGTGACATGCTTAATCCGCCATTGTTGAAAAAAACGAGCTAGCTTGCTACTAATATAGGCCGGTCCATTATCTGTCTTTATCTGCTCTGGTACACCCATGATGGTGAAGCATAGGGTGAGATGCCGTATCACCTATAACACCTTTTCACCAGACTGAGCCATAGCCCAGATAAAATGGCTATAGGTATCAATAGTAACATGGACATATTTGAGCATTCCAAATTCTGGTACGTGAGTGACATCCATCTGCCATTTTTCATTCGGGCCAAGACCTCGAGGGTTAACTCCGAGGCCGAGACCAAGTCCCTTTTGATTACACTGTGGGCAAGCTTTCACGATGCCTCTGGCTTCATCCATGGAAATCTGGAAGTGACGGTTGAAGCCGGAAAAGGCCAGCAAAACTGTTTAGAGACAAAGTTTTGAGCCTTTAAACAGTAAAGGTATTTATTTTCGGATCCGGGGAACCCCCAGCTCGCGCTGGACAAAGAGTTCCAAGGGTTAAGGGAAAGGGTTAGGATATTTATACATTAAAAGGGGAGGTTACATTATCCTGACATACATATTCATAACGGGCGGAGTCTGGACGGAGTCGTCTTTTTGGGGATATGTCTCAGGGTCTTTGGGGGTCTTCAGATGAAGTAATGAAGTCTTCCTCAGGGTTGAACTTTTTACCTTTCTTACTTTTGATGACTCCATCCTCTTGTTATAGAGGATAATTGGACCCTTGGACCCTTGCAATTGTCTTCCCCTTATCTGCTGGTTATGGCAGCCTCAGCCTCATCCTGTCTTCCGTGCAGGTGTTTGCACTCCCCCAGTGTCTCCTACTTATCTCAAGACAGAAGTTAATCGTTGTCTCAGCTGCTTTGTTCGTTTCTTTACACAAACTGCTCGGCTTGGTCCACTCTCCTTACAGGGGTTAATCCTGTCAGGATCTTTTCTCTTTTTCATTCCCCCCTTTCCTTAGAACTTACAAATTCTTTCGTCAAGTTCCAAGGGAAGGTTCTCATGCCTTTGAATCAGTGTCCACATTACTCGGACCCTTTTGACTATATTATTCAGTTTGTGGTATAGCCACACATTTAAGAAGGATAACATGAGAATCATCACTACCATGACCAATAGAGGGTATAGCAGGTAATGGAGTGCTTGTGTAGTCGCAGGGGAATATCCTGTAAAGATATCCCACCAATGACGCTTCCCTACTTGTTCTATCTTTGTTAGCACCTGCTGTATACCTTTTGAATCATGTGTCACTTGCCAAAGCATGCGTTGTGTAGTTCTATTAACTTCACGGACTAATTGTTCTATATCAGGGTGTATAAGCATTGCCTTAAGAAGATTAATATTCATACCTATCTGCAAATGCGGTACATTATGATACAGAGTATATTCAGCTTCAATCAATTGCATAGTGGTTATAGGAACAGAATAATCAAAATCACAGCCTACGATTCTAGAAAAATTACACACACATTAATTTGTTGCATTTGCTATCTCAGGACAATAATCAATGAAAATATGATGGCATAATGTTCTAATACATGCACAGCCATTTCCTACATAGTAAACCTGTGATTGGTTGTCATTATGGGGAAGCATTTCAAAAGTGCACAAACTATCTTCAGTATCTAAGCACAAATCTTCATTTTCTATGACTGTATTTTCACAAATATATCCTAGTTGTTCTTTAGGAATACAGGCTTCTGTACTAATTGATTGCCATTTACTCTTGGAGTAATCAAAACTTGCCCAAACATTATGCCCTATGGGTCGAATTACAACATTCTGATGCACAGTTCCTAAGGTCAGGACAGGAAAGATGATTTTCTCCTTGGCAGCACTAATAGTGAGCACGTAGGCCTCGATTTGCTCACCTTGTGAGTAAGTAAAATTTACAAGCTGCCACCATGCCTGATGATCCTTCTCGAATTGGGTCGTAGAGCTATCTCTCGCTATCATTTCTTTTATTTCTTGGGGTAGTATTCCGGATGTTCCTTCCCTCAGAATTCCTGCAGCTACTGTTTGTACCCACTGCTGTGTTTGAGTGCACTGAATAGCGAGTGCAATCTCTCTGTTTGCATCACCAGTGTACTCTGCAAGCTTTAAAAGGTCTTCAGTGGTGTGATTAGCCACTAGGGTCAGTAATTTAGTTGCTAGTGACTGTTTCTGCTAGGCTAAGTATGGATGAGCTCAAAGGCACTTTGAGTTCCCCCAAATAGGAAGTGATGGCACTTAATTTTTTTACCAATACTTCTTGGTCTATTGTGTTCAGTACCCCTAGTCCAGTGCCAAACCATCCGGTTACATATTCGTGCACCTGACCATGACCATCCCTGGGCAATGTTTTGTGATAAGGTCATACTTATCCAGAGTCCAAGCATCAACACTAAAGGTCGCCAGTCCATAATGTCGAGCTCCTTCAGGAATGTTCTTAGCACTGTTCAGGGGCCCTTTTGACTCGGAAGTAGTGGACCCAGGTTGGTCGCTCCTTAATTCGGACTGCAGTGAAGGTGGTGAGCAACACTTGAAAGGGTCCTTCCCATTTCTCTTGCAGAGGTTTCCCTAAAAGATTCTGAACATATACCAAATCACCAGGATTAAAAGGATGCAGTTTACAATCAGGTTGCTTGGGTTGGTGATCCATCATCACCGTGGCATTGTTATCAAAGTGCTTCCCCACAGCTATAACATAATCATACACATATTGATTACCTATTTGATCTACAGCCTCACTATTTACAGTCTGCATTGCATAAGGTCTCCCATATAAAATTTCAAACAGGCTCAGTTTTTCTTTTGAGTGGGGCTTCACCCTTAGTCTGATCAGAGCAATAGGTAAGGCTTGGTACCACTGCAAGGTAGTTTCCTGGCATATTTTTGCAAGTTGTTGTTTAATAAGATGATTCATTTTTTTCTACTTGCCCACTAGCTTGAGGTCTATAAGGCGTGTGCAATTGCCATTTGATTTGCAGTGCCTTACTTATCGCTCGTACAATTTTAGCACAAAAGTGTGAGCCTCTGTCCAAGGAGATGCTCCTAGGCACCCCAAACCTCGGAATGATTTAATTAAACAAGGCTTTAGTTACTTCTCTTTCTTTGTTTGTTCTGCATGGGAACGCTTCAGGCCAACCAGAAAATGTATCAGTCAAAACCAAGAGGTACTTATACCCCCCTTTTCTTAGGAGTTCAGAGAAATCAATCTGCCACACTTCCCCTGGGAATTTGTATAATATGGGTTCGACCTTTACGAATTAAAAGGGCTAGCACCTCAATCTTTGTTTGGATTGTAATTTTTGGCTGTAATGGTCCGACAATCCATTCTAATACACGAGTATCAGCAGGCCCAGTCTCCCCCTTTTTCTTTTTGCACTGCGTGAGAGCTGCAAGTAGATGTTGCTTGCACGCAAGAATGGTTAAGTCTATGGGCAAGTCCATGTCGCGACAATCCACACAGCGCTGGGAAATGGTCTGGCCAGCTTCAATTATGGCTTGTTGTTGAGCTGTTGAGAGGGTAACGGGGGAGGCAGGATCAGTACCTTTAAGAAGTGGTCGTGTGGTTGTAACAGTTCTAACTGGTCATTTGTTATACCGACCACAGGGCGCAACCATTGAATATCACCCAAGAATCGCTGTACATCATGCAGGGCCTTAAGAGTCAAATGGAGAGCAGCTTTTGGTGGTCTAATCTTTGACTCATTGATCTGCCATCCTAGGTACTTCCATGGTGCTGTACATTGTATCTTTTCAGGTGCCACTTGGAGTCCCTGCTGACTTAACTGTTTTGCTAAGAAGTACTCTTGTTGCTCAGTAAAAGGATCCTGTTGTGCTATCAAGATGTCATCCATGTAATGATAAATTAACGCATTTGGCCATGCCTTTTGCACTGGCAATAAAGCTGCATCTACAAACAATTGACACAAGGTTGAGCTATTCTTTATGCCTTGTGGGAGCACTACCCATTCAAACCGTGAGGCAGGAGCTTCTCTGTTAAGTGCTGGAAGTGTAAATGCAAATTGCTTTGTGTCCTGGGGATGTATGCATATAGTAAAAAAGCAGTCCTTTAAGTCTACTATAAGTAAATGCCATCGTTCTGGAAGCATCGCAGGATTAGGCATTCCAGGTTGAAGAGCTCCCATTGCTTCCATCTGGAAATTAAGTGCATGTAAATCATGTAGCAGATGATATTTGCCAGACTTCTTTTTAATTACAAAAATCGGAGTATTCCAAGGGCTAGTTGATGGCTGTATGTGCCCTTGATCTAGCTGTTCTTGCACTGAGGCATGTGCTTGTATAAGGCTTTCTCGTTTCAGCGGCCACTGCTTGATCTGGCCTAACACATCTCAGCCAACGAGTGCTTCTACATTTGTAGGCAATAGCATGATGGTGACAAATAGAGTACATGTGCAATTATCGACTGTGAGACGAATCTTTTGCATGCTTTGTTTTACCTGGGCTGCGCCTCCTACCCCTTCTACTCCGAACACCATTGGGGCAGCAGGCCAGTGACAAGGCCACAACTGCTCGTCCACAATAATGATGTCTGCTCCTGTGTCCAGTAATGCTGTAAGGCAACACTGGTCCCATTGATGCTCTAACAAAATTGGTGCTTTGGGGCGTTGATCCATCGGGAGGCATAATAGGGCCATTTCTCCTGTAGAGCCAAACGCTGCTGTTCCGCGGGCAACTGTCAAAGAGGCGGCTGCTACATCAGTTCGTTGCAGCTGTTTGGTATTGGTAGGACATAGCGGGGCTAGGGCTGCAAAGGCTTGCTGGTGGGCTTGCACTTAGTCTCTCCCTATGCCCTGTACTGCCTCTATTAACATTGCCTGAGTCCCTACTGGCATTTTTGCTAGGCGCTCCAGCATCTCCTCGAGTGATGCATCTGCTGACATAGAGGAAATTACAGTTTTTGTGGGAGTCTTGCTGTTCTCTAAGACACACTGACAGAGCAATGCACCTTTCATCCACTCTGGCACACAAGCCTGATCAATGACATCAGTGAGCCAATCTACAAACTGTGCAAAAGGCTCTTCCCTGCCTTGCTTAATTGACATATAAGATGGAACAGCTGGTGTAGTTCTGACTTTACTCATAGCTTCTTTTGCAAGTCTCATGGACTCCCTTATTATGTATGGACCTAATCGTACCAGTGCCTCAAAATTAGCGTAAGGCCCAGCACCCATAACCTGATCTACTGATATCCCATAAAGGGGGTCATTTTGTTCTCTAGGCATGCCTGCACATCTGTGACATAATGCTTGCCAGTGAGCTTGCCGTAGCATTAGCGCTGACTGAGTCATAATCATTCTCATTATCCCCTTTATATACTCTAGAAGCAACAACCCTGACCCCCAGATATAATTTATCATTTGCTTGACTTGTTCATCATGCAGCCTGCATTCATTTACGGTGGCTCTCAGCTGTGTCAACAACTTCCAATCTAAAGGGCTATAGGCTGCTTCTATATTTCCCCGATCATCTGTTGTATATTGAACAGGGCAAGCTTGCGGGAGGGCTTGTATGTCTGAAGATAACTTGTAATCTTTATCATTAATAGCCTCCTGTATTCGCAACCAGTTAACCCTTAAGATGGAGCTAAGCTTTGATGTATTATCAGACTGTGGCTTATTTGCAGCAGGCTCTTGTTGATTATAAGCGGCTGCTTGTGGCACTGCAGGGGGAGCTGCCTGAGGTGCTGTGGGACCGCCCAACCCGGAGGAGGGGGGCTGCGCCATCGGGGGGGGTGGTGTGGAAGGCGGCGTCCACCGGTGACCGGGACCGCCCACACCGGAACATGCGGGGCATAACATTTCTGCCTTCTGCCTCACTTCGCTTCCAGCGCTTAGAGCAGATGCTTCCACTCCCTCCCCACCTCCAAAGCCGCATGGTGCGGCATGGTCAGCGCCGCCCACTTCAGGGGGAGGAAAGGGGGGTGCAGTAGGCTGTACCAGACTTTCACTGGAACTTTGAGCAATCTGTACAATTATTTTAACTACCGTTGGGGGACAGGGATTGTAATCAACCCCTAACTGATGCAAACCTGGTATCGGCTGCCCTTCTAAGGTTGCCGAGGCTACAGCAGTGATTTTCTTCTTTGTCTGATAACGCTGCAAGCAAGTAACCACTGTATGCCACGGTTTCATTAACTTACCAGCAGTCTTATCCTCTTCTATTACCTTATACCACAAAATATCCCCCAAACTTTTCCATTCTTTCTCATCAAATAACTTGGAAGGATTGGTAAACAGCTGGTGCGTGCGGCTGTATTCTAAAAGCACTGCCAGATCTTTCTTAAGATCTAAATCTTTTATGGAGCGTTTCTGTAAGAAACTAATAAGAAGGTCTAGGGCTACTTCGCTCTCCATTTGCACGCTTAACTATCCCTTTATTCTTTTAGTGCAGCCTTTTTTACGAGCCTTTTAATGCAGGCTTTTACCTTTTTCATGCAGCCTTTTTTACAACTGAAAGCCGGTAGCCCCTTTTTCTGGACGTTGAGTGAGATTCGTTTGTTGTTCGCTCAGGCACGGTTCACCTTCCTATGCCTGCGTTAAGACGAACTTTTGCCCCCCGGCACTGATTATTGGTACTTCTCCGGACTCACCCGCTCCTGCCAATTGTTTGGTCTCAGTCACAACACTTGCTGAACGGCGATCGCTGCTATCGTCGGTTTGGTCTTCCACAAGGTTTCCCTGGCAAAAATCGGTCTTCCGCGGCATGTGCCTGCCGATTTCAGAACTTTTCAAACTTTTTTCAAAACTTTTCAAACTTTTTGATTGTTCAGGGCCTTTCCACCTTTCGGGCGCCACTTGTCAGAAAACGGAGAGAGAAAACTAATGCAACCAATATGGTTGATAAACAAGCTTCAACTTTATTGCGCAGTAACTTTTACTTATATAGTGTTTCTGTGACCACACCCCCACCACCACACACAAACATAACATATTATTGGACACCCGGTGTGTTTACCTGTAGCACAGTGAATCCTTGGTGCAGGTAGCACAGGATTGTGGGCCGATCTAATTGGCCCCTCACACATGGGGTTGGGCACAGCAAAGGGGTCACGCCCCCTACCTTTCGGGAGCATTCGGGAGCATTCTACAACATTCTACAACACTCGACCACTGTCTGTGCTTCTGTTATGCAGCCCAGGACACGGTTTCTGGGCTGCAAGCTCACACTGATGGCTCATGATAAGCTTCTGGCCCACCACCACCCCCAAGTCCTACTCCTCAGGGCTGTCCATAATCCTTCCTCCTAACCTGTAGTCATGCATAGGACTGCCTCCACCCAGGTGCAGAACCTTGCTCTTGGCCTTTTTCAAGTCTGCACCAGCTCGCTTCTCCAGCCTGTCCAGGTCCCTCTGGATGCCATCCCTTCCCTTCAGTGTGTTGACTTCACCACAGGTCCTTGTCTGAGCAAACTTACTCAGAGTACACTCCATTCCACTGTCCATGTCGCTGACAAAGATGTTAAACAGCACTGCTCCCAGGACTGACCCTTGAGGAACACCACCCATCACACATCTCCAATTGGACACTGAGCCACTGATCACGACTCTTTGGGTGCAACCATCCAGCCAGTTCCTTATCCAGTGAGTGCTCCATCCATCAAATCCATATCGTTCCAGTATAGAGACTTGAACGTCGTGTGGGACAGTGTCAAATGCTCTGCACAGCTCCAGGTAGATGACATCTGTTGCTCTGCCTTTGTCCACCAAGGCTGTGACCCCATCATAAAAGGCCACCATAATTTGGCAGGACTTGCCCTTGGTGAAGCCATGTTGTCTGTCACCAGTCAGCTGCATGTTTTATCATGAGCCTTTAGGAGGATCTGCTCCATGGTCTGGCCAGGCACAGAGGTGAGACTGATTGGCCTGGAGTTCCCTGGGTCTTCTTTTTTTTTCTAGTTTTGAAAATGGGGGGTATTTTTGCCCTTTTCCAGTCAGCAGGAACTTCACCAGACTGCCATGACTTTTAAATAGGATGGACAGTGGCTTTGCAACTTCATCTGCCAGTTCTTTCAAGAGACAAGGGTGGATCCCATCAGGTCCCATGGACTTGTTCACCTTCAGCTCCTTTAGATGCTCTTCATCTACAGTGGGGGGATCTCCCCTTTCCCAGTCCCTGCCTTTGGCTTCTGTAACATGGAGGGGTGACCAGAGTCCTGATTCTGTGATAGAATGTGTAACCCTTGGGTGCCAAAGGGGGTGCCAGGTGATCATTCCCAAAGCTCACAACCCCTCGAGAAGTGTCACGGGATGAACAGTTGTTCTGTCACCCAAACCTCCCTGGAGGTTTTCCTTACAAACACGTTTCTTCTTTTAACTCCTATGAAACATTTAACCATCACCCGAATACTTGTGAAAGCCTCTGGTTTGCAGTCCAGGTTAAATCTCTCCACACTAATATTCTCAGGGCTGCCAGGAGGTGAAGGATGCCATTGCAGAGGAGCTTTGGTGACACAGACACCTTTGATCCTTGACAACTGCTGCCAAATCACAACTGTCAACTGTCATCACTGCCAGATTTGAGCTAGTAACCTACATATGAAACTGCTGACCCCTGGAATCATCCAATCCATCCAACGATAGAGAGGTGGAGTGGAACTCTCCTGATTCTTCTGGACACTCTGCTTCTGGACACCAGGTACACAAACCAAGGGTCCCTAATCAAACCCTAAAAATGAAAACAAGCTTTCATCCTTCACAAGAAAAGACCACTCAGAACACAAGGTAAGGTAAAAATAACTTCATCCCAGGAACCCAGACCAACAAACTCAGACTCTGTCAATAACAAGAACATGCTCACCTAAACTCTGGCATATCACAGCCTTGCCACCCCATAGCCCCAGCACCTGGAACCCTAGAATCCCATTGCCCTAGCATATTGTAGCCCAACGATACCAGAAAATGGAATACAAACTCCCTGGAGATCTCTGCCAGGGCCTTGGATCTCAGTGATCACAGCTTTGGAGTGGGAGCTGAACAGAGCCACCAGCACCCATCTTCACATCATCTGTCACAGCCTGAAAAAGTGCCTGGCTTCAACTGCCCAGGGCTGAAAGGTTGAGCCACTCAGAGATGTTGAACCAGCCAGCCATGAGCACGGGCTGCAGCTCATTTCTGTTGCAGAAGCACCAGGCAGATTACCTCATCCTCCTTGAGACCCCCCCCCAAGGCAGCTGTACCCATGCTGCCCCCTTTCCTGCTTCTCACCAGTCTTTTTCCTGCCTTCTCTCCCTGCCCAGATCCCCTTCCTCCTGCTCCCCCTCCCAGCTGGGCCAGGGCCAGGGCAGCCCCGGGGGCCGCCCCAGGGTCCAGCGGGCTCAGGAAGCAGGAGGAGCGCCCCGGGGCATGCTGGGAGCTGTAGTCCCGGGACATGCAGGGGGCTGCCTGGTGGCCATCTTGGTTCCCAGGCCATGCTGGCAGCTGCCATTTCCCCACATTCCCCATCCTGCAGCCAGGTAAAAATTCCAGGAGGGCAGTGTGGATGAGTGAGCAGCTCCTAAAAGCCCTCAAACTTAAGGAGGAAGCATGCAGAGGGTGGAAGCAAGGGCAGGTACCCTGGGAGGAGTAGAGAGGTGGTCAGAGCAGCTGGGGATCAGGTCAGGAGAGCCACATCCCAGTTAGAATTGAATCTTGCCAGGGATGGAAAGAGCAAGAGGAAAAGCTTTGAGAGGTACGTTGGGAATAAAAGGACAAACAAGGAAAATGTAGGCCCTCTCCTGAAGGAAATGTGAGACCTAGCTCTACAGAATATTGAGAATGCTGAGGTTCTCCAGGACTTCTTTGCCTCAGTATCCTCTGGGAAGTACTCATTGCCTCATTGCAGAGGCCACAGCAGGGATAAACAGGGCCTGGGAAAACCAAGGAGACCCCACTGGGGGAGAAGAAGAGGTTTGTGATCATCTAAAGAACCTGCAGGTGCACAAGTTTATGGGACCTCACAGAGTCCATGCACAGGTCCTGAGGAGCTGGCAGACGCAGTTGCTGAGCCTCTGTCCATCCTATTTGAGAGGTCATGGTGGTCTGGTGAGGTTCCCACTGTTTGGAATAAAGGTAACTCATAGCTGGAGTGGAGGAACTAAAGTTTGAGTTGGAGAACTAAAGAAGGAGGGTCTATGACCCTGAGGGATCTGAGAGGGGTCACTATTCCCTCCCATCTCCTGCCCACACCCTATAGAAACTCAGGCAGCCCAGCAGCCCATCCCTCTTTCCTCCTGCTCCTTCCTGGGCTGCTGTTTCCCTTGTGGTATACATGTGGAGCTGAAAATATAAAATATGTCTCTCGGACCAGTTTTTTTCCTTCACCCGGCTGGTAAATACCATATGTTTATCTCAAAGAATGCCTGACAGAAACCCGGTTGCCCAAACCTAGCAGGGTTCCAGGACACAAAGATAAGAACTGACTCATCCCAGGAAGCCTGGAGATTTGTATGTATCAGGGCCATCTTGAATGAAGTGACCCCCCCTTTCTTTTTGGGGGATAAATAACCCTAGGAAAAGACGGGAAGAGTGAGCGCTTCTTCGGCTTGACGTCTCCTCAGCTCGTCACCCCGATTTCCAGCTACGGAAAGACAGAGCAGCGACTCAACGGCGAAAACCACAAGCAGCTCCCAGCCCGAAGAACCAGGATCAACTCTCCAGCCCGAGGCCTGGCCCTGCGCGGACGGTGATATTTTCTCTCTTTTGTTTCTCCCTTTGTTACTCTTAAGGAGCATCGATTAAGGTGGTTACTTTATACAAAAGGTCTTATTGCTAGTATAACTGGCTTTCCCTGTTTAGAAATAAACTTTGTAACTAATTTTAAATCCAGCAGTCTGGTTATTTGTCAATTCAAGCGTCGTCTCTGAGTCAGTGGCTAATTTTTCCTCGCAATCAAAATATAAATAATAACTCGGATCGTAACACCCCTCTGTTCCTTTCCCACCAGCTGCCACCTGCTCCTCAGAATCCACATCCATCGGGTGCTGGGAAGAGCCGTGGAGCCCCCTCTTGAGTTGGCCCTGCCACAGGGAGCCCTCAGGCACCCATTCCTGCCAGCATGGAGATGGAGTTGTGTGTCAGCTCAGGGAGCTGTTCTAAGGTGGGAGGAGTTCAGCCCTGGCTGAGCCTTCCTGCAGTCCCTGGCTCCGAGGAGGAGTGGAGTGTCACAGGAAGAATCGAGGTTGATGCCTGTAATTTTGGAGCAGGAGTTCTAGAGGTAAGAATACCTGTGTTGGTTGTTTGGTTTGTAGGTGGACTGTGCTGGAATATTTTTTCCCTCTTCTGTCATTTTCACAAGGAAAAGGTAGCCAGTAGCTTTGCCACGCATGCCTGTAATGTTTCAGGTGTCCCAACATCCTTTAATTCTGAGAGGAAAATCTGCAGTAGGATAATGTGCTCACTTTCTGGCCCCAGCACCTGTTACAAGGCACCAAAATTCTTTCTTTTGTTACTGGAAGAAAGACATTGTTTAACATTAAACCTACTTTATTCTAAATCTGGTGTCCCCACACAGTCCTATTTGTACGTAACTTGGGGGTCGAGTTTCTTTCAGATGCCTGTTCAGTGCATTTCTCTGTCTGATTCAGCTGTAAAAATCACCACCACCAAAAAAAAACACTTGTGAATTTACTCATGATGTATTTCCAGCTTGTATCAACCAGTGAAGTGAACTGTCTCAGTGGCCCATTTGTTAATTGTTTTGCTTTTTTTGCTGAATGTCAACATTGTCACTGATATCTGTCCCTCATTTCTATAATTTTTGACAGAAAACATTGAAGCCCAAAAAGGCCAGCAAAGCTGTTTAGAGACAGAGTTTTGAGCCTTTAAATAGCAAAGGTATTTATTTTCGGATCCGGGGAACTCCCAGCTCGCGCTGGACAAAGAGTTCCCCGGGGTAAGGGAAAGGGTTAGGGTATTTATACAGTAAAAGGGGAGGTTACAACATCGTTACATTCTCAATTCTTCCTGACTTCATTATATTGTTATAAGGAGATATCAGACCCTAGCCATAACTTTCTTTTTATCTGTTGGTGGTGACATCTTTATGTTCTTCTTGTGCAGATGTTCACATTCTTTGGTGCCCAGCTGGCACCTAAATGGCCTTGGCAGTGTCTTGTTTTAAGAACAAGACTTGTTTTAAGAACAAGACTTACACTTTTAATTATCTCCGAGATAGAAGTTAATCCTGTTAGGACCTTGTATTGGTTACATTGTTCTAGTGGAAAATGACATGTCTCAGCTGCTTTGTTCACTTCTTTCTCAGTTTAACCCTGAATTTTACTGGTTATGAATACAAATTCGTTAACATATATTACAAGTTTCAAGTAAATTCACACAAACAGCTTGGCCTGATCTCCTCTCCTTACAGGAGTTAATCCTGTCAGGATCTTTCTCTTTTTCAACATTGTTGAATAGCTTTTTTCTAAACATTTTCTAAATTATCCCAGCCCCTCCACTATTGCTTCTTCATGCACAATTGACAGCTGAGTGAATGAGAATGACTGAACAAAACAGAAATAAATACAAATCCTAGGCTTAGGTAATGAACTGCTTCAGTTTCACCCATCCGAGTATGCACTTCTTCAGATCCAGCTAATTTGTTTCAGTGCTCACATCAATTATTTTCTAGAAATGTTGTTCTGCTTCTTCCTTCCCACCGACTCCAGTAACTGCAGCCCAATTTCTGCCTGGTTTGTTTGAATGAAGCCCCCATAGTCTGGGAGGAAATTATCAGTGCCCTGTTGTGCTGCATGGATGTGCACAAATCTAAGGGACCAGATGGGATCCACCTGAGGGTACTAAAGGAGCTGCAGAAGTGCTCACCGAGCTATTCTCCATTATTTATCAGCAGTCCTGGAAAACTGGGTAAGTCCCAGTTGATTGGAAACTGGCAAATGTAATGCCCATCTACAAGAAGGGCTGAAAGGATGATCCAGGGAGCTATGTAGCTGTCAGTTTGACATTGGTGCCAGGAAAGGTTATGGAGCAGCTCATCTTGAGTACCATCACACAGTACAAACAAGATAACCAAGTGATCAGGCCTAGTCAGCATGGGGTTATGAAAGACAGGTCCTGTCTGACCAACCTGATCTCCTTCTACAGCAAGATGACTCTCCCAGTGGATGAGGGAAGAGCTGTGGACATTGTCTGGATTTTAGTAAAGCTTTTGACACTGTCTCTCACAGCATTCTTCTTCAGAAACTTATGGCACTTAGCTTGGATGAATATACCCTGCATTAGATAAAAAATTGGCTGGATGGTTTGGCTGAAAGAGGGGTAGTGAACAGAACTAAATCTGGGTGGTGACACAAGTGGCATCCCCCAGGGTTCAGTGCTGGGGCCTCTTCTCTTTAATATCTTCATTAATGATTTGGATGAGGGGATTGAGTGTACCCTCAGTAAATTTGCAGATGACACCATACTAGGTGGTTGTGTGGATCTTCTGGAGGGTAGGGAAGCCTTACAGAGGGACTTAGACAGGTTGGACCAATGGGCCAAGGTTAATTGCATGAGTTTTAACAAGGCCAAATACCAGGTCTGGCACCTGGGTCATAACAACCCCATGGTAAGCTACAGGCCTGGGGAAGTGTGGTTAGAGAGCTGTAAGTTGGAAAGGGACCTGGGGGTGTTGAGTGACAGTTGACTTAATATGTCATCAGTGTGTGCAGGTGGCCAAGAAGGCCAATGTCATCCTGGCTTGTATTAGGAACTCAGTGGCCAACAGGAATAGGCAGGTGATCATCCCTCTGTACTCAGCTCTGGTGAGGCCACATCTTGAGCACTGTCTTCAGTTCTGGGCACCTCACTATAGGAGGGACATAGAAGTGCTGGAGCGTGTCCAGAGAAGGGCAACAAAGCTCAGGAAGGGCCTGGAGCACAAATCCTGTGAGGAGCTGAGGAGCTGGGGGTATCCAGTCTGGAGAAGAGGAGGTGAGAGAAGACCTTATGGCTCTCTGCAACTGCCTCAAGGGAGGTTGGAGCAAGGAGGGAAACAGCCTCTGCTCCTTGGTGGACTATGATAGGACCAGAGGAAATGGATGTAGAATGTGCCAGGGGAGGTTTAGGATGGATGTTAGGAAACATTTTTTCACTGAGAGGGCTGTCAGGCATTGGAATGGCCCAGGACAGTGGTGGAGTCACCATCCCTGGAGGCATTTAAAAGGCATTTGGACCTGGTCCTTAAGGACATGGTTCAGTAGTTAGATGATGGTGTTGGTCAAAGGTTGGACTGGATGATCTTGGAGATCTCTTCCAACATAAACACTCTGTGATTCTGGGAGGAGATGACACAGTCC
Source organism: Calypte anna (assembly GCF_003957555.1). NCBI lineage: Eukaryota > Metazoa > Chordata > Aves > Apodiformes > Trochilidae > Calypte > Calypte anna. The sequence continues at coordinate 17,585,960 of NC_044276.1, forward strand.
TTTGTACTTCTCGTTCTTCCCCAATATCAAAGGAGATTAGACAATGAACTTGTCTTTTTCAGATGTTAAAGATATAAAAGCTTCTCTTTGAATAAGTTAATTCCACTAATTTGCTATATTTGCTGAAATTTTGGTCTGACACCCCTATGCCAAGGACTGGATATTTACTTCAGCAGAAGTGATCTGGAGACTGCTACTGAAAATTAAATTTCTGGCCAATGTTCTCAATGTTGTACCAAAGTAGAGGAGAGATAACTGTACACAGCTAAACTGGTCTTTATTTCAGTTATGGTTTTTTTCTAGCCAGGAGGTTAATGGAGATGGAAGTGTCCCTTTGTAGAGAAATCAAGACATTATTGTTATCTTTATTGGGTTCCACACATTCTCTGTCATTTCTTAAGTAATAAGAGGTTCAAAAGAGTGATGGCACTGATATAATCAGAAAAACAGATTTAGGATCAAGGAGTAGTTGCATCAGAGCTGGGGGATGGTGAAGCTCTGTGAGAGCTTGGTGTGCCATGGAGGGATGAAGTCCTCAGCTTGTTGCTTTCTGTCTTGGTTTTAACACTCAGAAAATGCCATTGAAGTATTCAGCAGAGTGCTCATGGGTCAATTAAAAGGCATTTCTAGGTAAGGTACTCTTATGATGATCTGTGGCAGGTGTGATATTCATTTCAGGAAACTTTACACTGCTGAGAAAGAAAGGTCTCACTTCCATAAATGCACCATAATTGTGTGATTGCCCTCCATACCCATCTCCCCTTTTAAAATCCACTGAAAAATCCCATCTCATGTGGGAAAGCATTGCCTGAAGATTATCACAGTTGTCTTCAAGGCTACCTTGAGAGCATCTTTCACCTGCTGGTTCCTCAGGCTGAAGACAAAGGGATTCATCAGAGGAGTTACGACTGTGTTAAGAAGGGCCAGTCTTGTCATAGGAGATGTGAAGACTTGAAGGGCAGACATACATGAAGATATAGCCCTTTGTTATTGTTATCTTAGCCCTTTGTGCCCCACATTGGGCCCAAATATTGACTGTTTCACCTCTCCTGCAGGCTGTCCTGCGCTGTCCATGCCTGCAGCTCCTCCTCATCAGGCTGTTGTCACCCTTCCTGCTTTCCCACCTAGCTCTCACCCCAACATTTCCAGAGCTTCTCTGATGTCTCTCTGGTCTCACTGGCTTTCCCTTGAAAACAAAATCCTGGACTGGTCCAGAACCCCTTTGGGTAATCCTCTAACACAAGGATACCTTTGGGGTGAGACTTCTTGTTCTTTCCCTCCAGTCTGAACCTTCCAAGGTGACCTTTGTGGAGGTTTTGGACTACCAAGAGAAGTTCCATCATCAAGTCATAGAACTGTTTGGGTGTGAAGGGATGTGAAAGACCAGACTTGTATTTCTCATGGTCACTCAAAAAGGACTGCCCATACCACCTTTGTGGAAACCTCCCCATGGTGCAGCCTGGAGTTTTACTGGGATGGGTAAAAACTCATGGACAGACTTGAGCATGATGTGGGCTGAGAAGGGCCCCAGTGTGCAGGCACAGCCCAGGACTGAGTGCACTCCTGCTGGAGACAGCTCTATGTGATGGGATGGCCTCAGCAGTCCCTGGTGCTGTGTCACCCCGTGGCCGTCCTCTTGGGCAGCATCTCCAGCTCCTGGAGAAACCATGTCAGCTGTGGGGCTTCAGCGACAGCTCTGCCCCAAGTTCTGCTGGGCTCTGGGCCAGGAGAGAGGCTGGGCAGAGCTGGGAATTCCCCCCATGCAGGCACTGAGCCCAGCAGGAGGATGGAGATGCTCTGGCAGAAAGACTCAGCCTAAACCTGGGGGGAGCGGCCAGGGATGGTAATGGCCAGGGAGAGATGGCCAATGGCTGTGGGATGACCAAGGCCCTGGGACACCTTCCTGCTCTCTCTGTGCCATCAAGGGCACAGAGCAGCCACCTCTGCCCTGCGCCTCCATTTATGGGCTCCCTTCAGCAGCCCTGACTCTGCACCACAGCCCCTGATGGGACTCACACCCTCTATAGCCATGCAGGGGCCAGTTACACACCCATGGCTTTCTCTGCCAGGGTTTTACTTGCCAGCCCAGAACAGCTCCCTCCAGGCTCTCCCACCTCCCCTCCCCTCTCTCCCAGCACAGCCCAGTTGCTGCTGGATTCACACCAGTGCCCACCCCAGACTGCTCTGGGCAGTCCCACCATAGCCCCAGCCCCTCTGAAGGGCACAGCAGCTCCTGGAGGGCAGAGAGAGCTCAGACCCCCAGATAGATGACCATTCATGGCAAAAGGATCAGGAGGAACCCTGTGTCCCCTCGTCTCCTCTCCAGGAGATCCACAGAGGTCTGCAGCCCCTTGGGGCCATACCCTTCCTTGTGCTCATCAAGAGCTCTCTGACTGCTCCAGGCACAGAGCAGCTTTCTCAGGGCTGCTGCATCCATGCATTTCTCTTCCTATTCATTCCTGATACACAAAGCAGGGATCTCAGACAAAAAACTTTCTGCGGGTTCATTTATTTCACTTAAATCCAGTGTAGGCTCTCCATTTACAGAAAGTTTCTTTTTTGATCAAAAAAGATCGGTGCATAGTAAAGTAGGAGGACTGAATAATGAAATTACTTTCCCTTCGCATTCATTTTTTCTGCACTTAGGTTGGATCTCAGAGAAAAACAAAATTTTGAAGGTTATTTTATTTTAATTAATACAAAACTACCCCATTAACATAAATTATCTGTATCACACCAGATGGGTGGAAAATGAAGAGGTGGTGAATACCACACATTCTTTAAAAAGAACAACCTACTAGATGGAAAAAAAGAAAGAAAAAGAAAATGTGAAAAGAAAGACTTTACTGTTCATGGCGTACACCTTCAGACACATGCAGATGAAGGCAGGCGGTCTATGGCTGCTGAAAAATATCATCCATCAGCTTCCTTAGAGAACACTTGAGCTCCTGGTTCCTCATGCTGTACTTGAGGGGGTTCACTGCTGGAGGAACCACCGAGTACAGAAATGACACCAACAGGCCCAGGGATGGGGAGCAGATGGAGAGGGGCTTCGGGTAGGCAAAGATGCCAGTGCTGATGAACAGGGAGATCACAGACAGGTGAGGGAGGCATGTGGAAAAGGCTTTGTGCTGTCCCTGCTCAGAGGGGATCCTCAGCACAGCTCTGAAGATCTCCACATAGGACACCACTATGAAAACAAAACAGACAAATAATAGAGGCACTGACTACAAGAAGCCCAAGTTCCCTGAAGTAGGAGTGTGAGCAGGAGAGCTTGAGGATCTGGGGGTTTTCAGAGAATTGGTCCAGGGCATTGCCCTGGCAGAGGGGCAGGGAAAATGTATTGGCTGTGTGCAGCAAAGCATGGAGAAACCCAGTGCCCCAGGCAGCTGATGCCATGTGGACACAAGCTCTGCTGCCTAGGAGGGTCCCGTAGTGCAGGGGTTTGCAGATGGCCACATAGCAGCTGTAGGACATGATGGTCAGGAGACAGTACTCAGCTGTCATGAAGAAGACAATGAACAAGAGCAGTGCAACACATCCCTTGTAGATGTCCCTGTTGTCCCAGAGGGAACTGGCAATGGCTTTGGGCAGAGTGGTGGAGACTGATCCCAGGTCAAGGAGGGAGATACATCATCAATGTATTGGTAAATCTTCACATCTGGGTTATTTTTTATTTCGGTGATATTTTCCAGCTCCTGTGCAAGAGCATGGTGAGCCAGCGTGGGAGAATGTTTATAGCCTTGAGGCAGCCTGGTAAATGTATATTGCATTCCATTCCAGGTAAAAGAAAAGTATTTTTGATCTTCAGGGTCAATTGGAATTTGGAAAAACATATCTTTTACATCCAGAGATGCAAGCACTGGGTGTGCTGCTTCCTGGATTTCTAGCACCAGATCTGCAATGTTTGGGACGGCTGCAGTTAATTTTTCAGTATTAGCATTCAATCTTCTATAATCTACCATCATTCTCCATTTCCCATTTGGTTTTCTAATGGGCCAAATCGGGGAATTATAAGGTGAATGACAAGGCACAATGATACCTCTCTGTTTCAAGTCAGAAATTACATCCCTGATATCTTCTCTAGCTGCTAAGGGAATAGGATATTGCTTAATATTCGTGATTTTGCTTTGCGGGAGGCGAGGAGCAGCTGTTAGCAGTCTAACTTTAAGACTGGGGGTGCCAAAATTCCAAAGACGACCGTTTTCATCTCTCCATGATCTGCCAATCAATACATCCATTCCTAACAAATTGTAAGGAATATTGTCCACAATCATTTGGGTTCGGATTAACTCTTCGTCTCCCGGTAGTTTAAGGGAAACTTTAGTGGTTTTCTGCAACACAGGGGTGCCCAAAGCACCACTAACAAATATTGGTTTGAGAGAAGAATTAATACCACATTTTTTGGCTACATCAGATTTTAATGTGGAGATCTGTGCCCCTGTGTCCACTACAAATGTGACAGGGTAGCACTTCGGTCCAACGGCACATGTAAGTTCCTAATCCCCATTTTTATTCAAGACCAATCTTAGCACATTTTGCCAGTCTTTTGGAGGACTTGATATTTTAGGATTTGATAGTTCATAATTTTCAGAGCAGTCATTTTGATTTGTAGGGAGAATTTCCTCAGGTTCATTCAGGGGGTTAAAATTCACTGAACTGGGGTCAGGACCTGTCTCCTCTCTCTGCTGTCTTTTTGCTTTCTTTTTAGTAGCAGAGAGAGGGCTTTTTAGTTTCCCGAATTATGGGAGTTTCCAGACCTTTCCCCTGAATGTGACCTGGCAGGCCATTCTTCTACCAAGGCTTTTAGATGGCCATAGGTAAAATTGTGACTCAAAAGTGAAGGAGGGATGCCTTTTCGTTTAGCTTCCTCTTTAAACTTTGCAAAAGGTCCCAATTCACCTGGTGGTGAATTATTTCTGTCTCGAGTGGGCCTATTCGGACGTGGAGTATTATTTTTTTTTTTTTTTTTTTTTTTTTTTTTCTGTAATTGTTATTTCTTCGTCTGCCTCCTCTATTTACAACTGTCCAGTCACCCCGTGATTCCTCCTGCTGGTGGGGAGGAATTTGGGGAGGTCTGGCAGCCACAGCGGCATATGTCAATTTTTGATTATAATTATAATTTTCTGGGGTTTGAAGAATCCTTAGAGATGCAGACTCAGTTTCAGGTGCCACATATTTACGTTTAAATTCTGTTAATTCAGTTAGTAAGTCGGACCATGTATAGTCCAAGCCTAGTAGCGAATTTTTGTTCGAATTTTCGATTCTAGCCTTGATCTGTAGGGCTAGATTTTGCAATTGCGTAGGTAGCCCTCTGATGAGAATATCCATCTTCTCAGGCTTTACCTTTAGCATAAGTGGGCTTTCCTGGTTAATCACCAGAGCATGGTCATAAATCAGTTGAATTACACTGGCTTTATGCACATTATCCAGCAGCTGGGTGAGGACCCCTCTTAATACATGGGGTTCTCCTCTTGTTATGGGATCATTGAAGCCCATATTATAGGCAGCTCGTTGGGTCAGGGACCAGGGTGCTCTGGAGTTACCAGTAATTAACATAACTCTAGGACCCCAGTGACCGGAGGCTTCCTTTTCTGATAATAAAATGTGGTCACCACCCAAAGATTAAACTCTTACCACATAGTCTATTTCAGTTTCCAGAGGCAATCTACCAAATTGTCTTTTTAATTGGCTCAGTTCCAGAGGAGAGTATGTGAATTCTTTATGGGTTACCATTTCTCGCCCTGAATCTAACTCTCGTGTATGCTCTGTCCTGATTACAGGACGGAGACGCTTATGGGTTACAGGCATGTTGTCCTCTTCTGAAGATTTAGAAGAATCAGGACAGGAAGAAGATTGAGTAGAGGATTTCTCGCTCATGAGCTGCTGAACTTTTTCCTCCAATTTATCAAATTTTTTGGCTCCAGTTCTTATAAATGTGCTGACCCATCGACGCAGTTCAGCTATTTCTCCCTCGGGCGGATTAACAGCCTGAGGGGGAGTGTCTGTTTGCGTGTTGGCAACTTTCGGCTGTGGCTTTGATTTTAAAATGGAAGGTCTGCCGCTTTTTTTAGGTGCAAAATGCACAGTTTTTCTGCGGGGTTTTTCAAGAGATATATGTTCCCCATCGTCTGATGTATATTCAGACGCAGATGTAGTGCCTTCCAGCATTGGGCCAGGGTCAGTGCTGATTTCAGAATTTGGCTCAGCTTCCTCAATATTTCCTAGGAGGTCGCCGAATTCTACAAACATGCCACTTTCAAGATTTTCCAATCTTTGGCGCATTTCTTGTTTCTCCTGCCAAATTACAGCAGCCAGGATAAAGAAGGCACGTGCATTAAAAAAGTCTACCCCATATTTTTTCACCCGTTTTTTACTGTCTTTGTCCAGAGCAGAAGGAGTGTCTAATATTTTTACAGATTTAGCAAGGGCGGTAAAGTCACCCTTCTTATAATTAGTGTAAATTAAATCATAGAGAGTATCCTTCGGGATATAATTATGAGCCGTTAGGTGGTCCCAGAAAGGATGAACAAGAGCATATTCACGGAATTCTTCCTCCTTATAGAGAGAAACAGTCTGGCTTTTACCTTCGCTAGGCTTAACAGAACAAGCGATAGCCTCCATTTGTTTTTACTTTGACTTTAAGTTATTTTAAATTTCTTTAAGAGTTAGTTTTGCAATTCAGGCATCAATCTAAGAGCAGGCTTTGATATTATTCCTCGATTATATCCTGTCCGTGACGCCAATAAAAATGTTACGATCCGAGTTATTATTTATATTTTGATTGTGAGGGAAATTCAGCCACTGACTCAGAGACAACGTTTAAATTGAAAAGTTACCAGACTGCTGGATTCAAAATTAGTTACAAAAGTTTATTTCTAAACAGGGAAAGCCGGTTATACTAGCAACAAGACCTTTTGTATAAAGTAACCACCTTAATTGGTGGTCATTAAGAGTAACAAAGGAGAAACAAGAGAGAGAAAATGTCACCGTCAGGCTCAGGGCCTGGTTCCTCGGGCTGGGGGCAGCTTCTGTTTTTCGCTGTTGAGTTGCTGCTCTGTCTTTCCGTAGCTGGAAATTGGGGTGACGAGCTGAGGAGACGTCGAGCCGAAGGAGCGCGCTTTTCCCATCTTTTCCTAGGGTTATTTATCCCCCAAAAAGAAAGGGGGGGTCACTTCATTCAAGATGGCCCTGATACATACAAATCTCCAGTCTTCCTGGGATGAGTCATTTCTTATCTTTGTGTCCTGGAACCCTGCTAGGTTTGGGCGACCAGGTGTCTGTCAGGCATTCCTTGAGATAAACACATGGTATTTACCAGCCGGGTGAAGGAAAAAAAAACTGGTCCGAGAGACATATTTTATATTTTCAGCTCCACATGTATACCACATCCCCTCCCTCCTCTGGAAAGGCACACTCCTCTCCAGCACAGGCAGTTCCCCTCTAGAGACTCAACCTCTGCTTCTCCCACTGTCCCACTGGACCCCCAGGCAGTGCGGGGGGATTCTCCTTTCCCTCCTTTCCGATGCAAGCCATGGGTGACACTGGAGGTGCCAGGGGTCATCCAAGACATGTGTGGGTCACTAGCTCCAGCCCCTCAATGTCCTTCTTCTTGTGAGGGGCCCAGGACTGACCCTAGGATTCGAGGTGCAAACTTACCTGTGATGAGTACAGGGGAACAATCACCTCCCTGGTCCTGCTGCCCACACTATTTCTGATGCAGCCCAGGATGCTGGTGGCCTTCTTGGCCACCTGGGCACATGCTGGTCCATGTTCAGTTGGCTGTCAACCAGCACCTTAGGTCCTTCTCTGCCAGGCAGATTTCCAGTCACCTCTCCCCGTGTCTGTAACGTTTCCTGGACTTGTTTTGACCAAAATTCAGGACCTGGCACTTTGCCTGCTACAGCCTCAACCAGTTCACCTCAGTCCATCGACCTAGCCTGTCAAGGTCCCTTTGTAGAACCTTTCTAGTCTCTGGCAGATCCACACTCCCATCCAACTTGGGAACACCTGGGGAACTCCCTGCTTCCTCCTTTTGGCCATTCTTTAGGTTGGGATGATAGCTGTCAATCTCACATGTACTGACACCTCCCCAGTCAGCCAGGAGTGCTGATAAATGATGACAAGTGGCTTGGTGAGCACTTCTGCCAGCTCTCTCAGTACCTTTGTGTGGATCCCATCTGGCCCCATAGACTTGTGTGTCTCTGGGTGGTGCAGGAAGTCACTGACCATCTCCCCTTGGATCATGGGGTCTCCATTCTGCTCCCTGTCCCTGTCTGCCAGCTCAGGGACTGGGTACCCCAGGAACAACTGATCCTACTGCTGAAGGCTGAGACAAAGAAGGCATTAAGTACCTTGGCATTCTACTCACAAGTGTTCCCTGATTCTTCATGACATCCAGTAAAGGATGAAAATTCTCCTTTACCCTCCTTGTGTTGCTAATGTGTTCACAGAAACATTATGTTCAATGTCAACAGACAGATTAATTTCACACTGTGTTTGGCCATTGTAATTTTTCCCTCTGTAGCCTCCTGATATCTCTGTAGTCCCCCTTTGTGCCATGCTTCTTTTTCCCAAAACCAATAATCACAATTTTTTTTTTTTTTTTTAATGAGTTTTAACCAGATCTCTCTATTCAGCCAGGCTGGGCATCTTTCCCCACCAGTTCATCTTACAGCACATGGGACCACCTGATCCTTCACCTTTAAGAGTTCCTTCTTGAACAGTGTCCAGACTTCCTGAAATCCTTTGCCTTTCAGGACTGCCTCCCAAGGGATTCTCTCAACCAGACTCTGAAAGAGGCCAAAATCTTCCTGCCAAAACTCCAAGGTGACAGTTCTTCTGACCTTCCTCCTTACTTCCACAGAATTTTTTTTTTTACCAAGGAGACCAGGCTTCCTAACAAGGGATGGGAAGAGCTTATCCCACAGAGGTAAAAGGGGTTTTGGACAGGAGATACCAGGGCTAATTAGAAGAGCTTTACACTAGATATGTAGGGGGCCAGGGGTGAAACTGGGGTCACTGGAGAGGAGCCTGAATGTGACATACCAGTACCCTGGAGAAGGGTGTGCAAGCAAGGGCTCACAGACCTGTGTCTTGATGAAGGAGGGAATGGCACTGCATATGGCTAGGGGAACACAAGGGTTGGTTTGAGGTTGGGGGCTACAGAAATATTGGAGTATAATCAGGAGGTGATTAGGGCTTCTCCCACACAAAAGGAGGCCCAGCTGAGGTGCATCTACACCAATGCACAGAGCAATGGCAATAAACAGGATGAGCTGGAAGCCATTGCACAGCAGGACAGCTGTGATGTAGTTGTCATCACAGAAATGTGAAGGGATGATTGTCACAGCTGGAACACTGCAATGAATGCATATAAGCTCTTCAGAAGGGATAGGCATGGAAGGAGAGGTGGTGATGTGATGTAGTATGTTAGGGAAAATTTCAACTGTATAGTTAGATTCCAGGGATGACAAAGGTGAGTGTTTATGGATAAGGATGAAGGAGAAGGCAAGCAAGGGAGATATTATATTTGGAGCCTGTTACAGACCCCCCCAACCAGGACAAGGAGGCAGATGACCCCCCATCACCTGGTATATGTAGGAGGGAATATGCTACCAATAGATGAGGAAATGGCAGAAATGCTTAATAACTTCTTTGCCTCAGTCTTTAGTAGCAGGGACAGTTTTATTACGGGAATTCAACTCCCTAGGCTAGGAGACAGGAATCAGGAGCAGAGAGATCCCCCCATAATCCAGAAGGAGATGGTCAGTGTCCTGCTGCACCATGAGTATGAGCATAAATTTATGGGATGAGATGAGATGCACTCAAGAGTGCTGAAAGAGCTGGTGGCGGTGCTTGCCAAGCCACTTTCCATCACTGATCATCAGTCCTGGCTCACTGGAGAGACATCAGAAGATTGGAAAACTGCTGATGTAAATGCCTTATATAAGAAGGGACAGAAGGATGATCTGCAAAACTACAGACCTATCAGTTTGACCTCAGTCCCAGGGAGGCTGATGGAGAAGATCATCCTGAGTGCTGTTATGCAGCACAGGCACAACAACCAGGTGACGAGGCCCAGTCCGCATGGGTTCATGATGGGCAGGTCCTGTTTGACAATCCTGATCTCCTTCTATGACAGGGTGACCTGCTTCTTGGATGAAGGAAAGGCTGTGGATGTTCTCTGCCTTGACTTCACTAAGGCATTTGACTCAGTTTCCTACAGCATTGTCCTGGAGAAGCTGGCTGCTCATGGCTTAGATGGGCATGTGGTTTGCTGGGTTCAAAACTGGTTGGATGGCCATGCCCAAAGAGTTGTGGTCAATGGAGTTTAATCCAGCTGGCAGGCGGTCACGAGTGGTGTCCCCCAGGGCTCAGTTCTGGTGCTGCTCCTGTTGAACATCTTTATCAACGACCTAGATGAGGGGATAGAATTCACCCTCAGTAAATCTGCAGGTGACACTAAGATGGGTGGAAGTGTTGATGTGCCTGAGGGTAGGGAGGCTCTGCAGAGGGATCTGGACAGGCTTTATGGATGAGCCAAGGCCAAGAGCATTAGTTTCACTAAGACCATATGTCAGGTCCTGCACTTGGGCCACAACAACCCCCAGCAGCACTACAGGCTTGGGGAGGAGTGGCTGGAGAGCTGCCCAGCAGAGAGGGACCTGAGAGTGCTGATTGACAGACAGCTGAACATGAGCCAACAGTGTGCCCAGGTGGCCAAGAAGGCCACCACCATCCTGGCCTGATTCAGGAAGAGTGTGACCAGCAGGGCCAGGGAGGTGATCTTACCCTTGTCCTCAGCCTTGGTGAGGCTGCACCTCGAGCACTGTGTGCAGTTTTGGGAACCACATGATAGGAAGGACATGGAGGTGCTGGAGAGGGTGCAGAGAAGGGCAAATGAGCTGATCAGCAGTCTGGATCAGCGGTTTGAAGAGTGGCCCATGAAGTATGAGGTTGTTTGCAAAGACACCTGCAGAGGAGGGGTAAATCTGAGACAGGAGATCCTGGGCACCAGCACCCACTTGGAGCAGAGACGAGGAAGGTGTTCAGCTCGGGGAGGTACAGAGCCCACTGTGGGTGTCCACAGAGACCTCTTTTCATGTGGGCTGGGCAGAAGCTCTCCCGTTGAGCTCATGGAGACATAGCTACTGCAACTACCATCCAGGCACACTGTGAAAGGTGTTGGCCTCTTCCTTCAGTGTATCATCAGGGGGATAGAAGGACCAGCAAAGGTTGAGTGTGTGGGCCCATGAGTGGAGACTTCTCTGTGATGTGCTTCAGACTTATCTCATGGATAAAGCTGGGATGGTCCTGGCCTCACTGCAGTGCTGGGAATCAGCTGCTTTCAGAGCAGTACCCAAATGGTCTAAGCTGCCCTGAGGTGTCCATCACATACCCACTGTGAGCAGGCAGGGTTTTCCTCTGGGTCCTTGTAAGGGACTTGGTGGAAGAACCCCCTCCACTGGACCCTTGGACCCTCTTAGGTCGGTCCGCAGGGAGCGGAAGCCTGAACAGAGTGTTCATCACTGATCCATTTTATTTCCTGACAAAATTCTGAGTGGGGAGAAGTGGCCCCTTTGGGGAGCAGGGAGAGCTGCAGTGGGGTGCGGGGAGGCCTGGAGCCGAGGCAGGAGCGGGAAGAGCCAAGCCCAGCCTGGGAGCATGGAGAGCCAGCCCAGGAGCAGGGAGAGCCGGGCCCATGTTGGGAATGAGGAGAGCTCTGCCAGCATGCAGGGGAGAGCCAAGCCCAGCCTGGCAGCCAGGAGAGCCCAGCTCAGGGACAGGAGAGCCAGGCACCTCTGGGAAGCAGGCAGAGGCAGGCCAGCCCGGTGCCAGGAGGATGGAGGGGAGACGAGGATCTCCCCCATACAAGTGACAGGGCAGCAGGAGCCAGTGGAGAGGGGAGCACAGACCACACAGCCCTGATGGCATTTAGTAATGGAAGGAAAGAAAAATTTTGGGGAAAATCACATAAAATAGAACGAGAGAGAGACACAAAAGTATAGTAGGGCTCACATAGCAGTGAACAAGTAAGAAGTAGACAAAACCAAGTTCTAATTCTTGGGAAAAACATCCCAAGTAGGACACAGCCTGGCCTTGAGACAGGCCTGCAAGATACCTGCAAGAGAGATGGGAGTGATGGGAAGGAGCAATCCCCACAGCTCCCCACAACTTATCTTGGTCACAGCCTTGAGCACTGGGTAGAAAAGCACTGAGTAATGATATTGATTGTATTAACATATTAATGAACTATTACTATACAGAAATACACACCCATAAGCTAGAGGAACCCCTGCTAGCAAAATGTTCCTTTACCCTTTGAGTGACATTTTTGAGCATTGCCATTTTGAACAGGAATGAGGAACTAGTTTACCAATCAAAGAATCATGGTAAAGAATTTCTTAGCAAAAAAAAAAAAGAAAAAAATAATAGCCCTCATGGTAAAGAATTTCTTAAAATATCTAATAAAAAACCTCACTATTCAAATTTTAAACTGTCTTTGTTTAGTGCAGTGGTATTTTGAAATCAGGGGAGGCCACAGGGGAGGCTCCTGTGAGAAGCTTCTGGAAGCTACCACAGCTCCAGTCCTGGCACCACAACCCAATGCTTCTGACTCCTCTTTTTCTATCGGAGTTGGACTCTGTAGCCCCCCAGAACTCGAAGTGCTCTAAACAGAAATAAGTTTTTAACAATGAATTCTGTTCTATGAGCAGAAACAAGTGGAGAGTGAAATGGAAATGAAGGAGAAGGAAGAACCTTCAGGGCAGTAACCCTAGCCTTGGTTGCTCATTGTCCCCCTGAGTTTACACCTGAAAGCAGTGAATTAACAGCCTCTTATCTCCAGGGCCTGCAAGCATGTGTTGAGGTTGGGTCAGCACCACCCGCTGTGATGTGTCCCCTGCCCCTTGTCCATGCCACAAGCCTGATGTCCCCAACCCCCCTAGGAAACAACCCTAATGTTCCCAGCCCCCCCAGGACACACCCCCCCTGCCAACTTACAACTTCACCCCCCCTGGGTCAGGTTGGGTCCCGCCACCCGAAGCCCCTCCCCACCTTTCCTTCCTCTCCCGGCTGCTTCCTGTGATCGCACTGCAGCTCCCGGGAGGTTTCGCTCCGCCGCCCCAGGGCTGCACCCACACCCACCGCCCCGCTGACGGGACCCCCCAACTGGTGACAGCCAGAGCATCGCCCTCCCCCCCTCCCCACTGCCCTGGGCTGTGGCCCCCATGCAGGTACCGGGAGGTGATGGGAGGTGATGGGAGGGGGGTGGTTATCCCAGTACTGCCCAAACTGGGAGAGAGCAACACAAGATGGGGAGGGGGCGGAGGATAGGTGAGAGGGGGGAACTAAACTTATCCCTGGGATGAGGGTGGTGGGATTGGCAACCCTCCAACTCATCTGGAGGGTGGAGGAGCTGTGATTTTATCTCCCTCAAAATAATTTGGGGGGAGCTCAATAAATATTGGTGGGCAGGGCTGTGATAGGGGACCCCAAAGTCATGCCAAGGGTTTGGGGTCTGCAACTGGGGACCCTTAAATCACCCTCGAGCCAGGGATAAGGATGGCAAGTCCAGAATCCTTCCAGGGGACATGATAACCCCAGGGCTTAGTAGCCACAATTGGGGACTCCCATAGGAGACCCCAACTCATCCCACTGGATGGCAGCTCATCCTGCATGTGGGTGCAATAAGGGAGTCCTATAAGTCATGGTGGGATTTGGTACCATGACAGGGGACTCAAACTCATGTTGAAGTGGTTTGGAGAGATATAAGACTCCGAAATCACCCCAGGGATTTAAGACAGCAATGGGGGACTCCTAAATTACCTCTAAGAGTGTCAGCACAATTGGGTCATCACAGCTAAAGCCAGAAGTGGCTCAAAACCCCAGAACCCCCTGCACCACACAGTGGCCCCTTTGGCTTTTGGTTGCCGGTGCAGCTCCTAAAGATGTAGTAAAGGATGATCAGTGGGTTTCCAACTCTATGGGTAACCTCCCTATTCCACCTAGCAGTCCATTTTCACCTATAGTATGTTTGATGTAGGTTTTGGCTGCCACCAACACACAAAAAGCACAACCCCTATTTTGTCACTATACTATGGTTTCCTTCTCAATCACGGGATGTCTCCATTGGGGCAAAAACCTCACTGGGTGTCCTAAGGATAGGAAAGATTCTGGAATAAGTGTAATTTTGAAAATCATTGAAATCCATGCAGAAGAAAAGTCTGACATCAGCAAGGAATGCAGGAGAAGGTTTAGGATCTGCTCAGCCCATCTCCACCACCAGAAAATCCATTAGGGTGAGAGACCCCAGAGATGTCCTGACTGCAGGAGACAGTTTAGCGACACCTCAGATCTGGTCCAAGGGTGAGACCATCACACAGGCACTATGTCCTACACCTGCACTGACTGTGGGAAAGATTTTCGATGGAGGTCAGTTTTTATCCAGCATCAACAGATCCATACAGATGAGAAACCCTTAAAATGTTCAGAGTGTGGGAAGGAGTTTACCCAGAGTTCCAATTTATCACAGCATCGCTGCATCCACAAGGGAGAGAAAACCTATAAGTGTCTGGAGTGTGGGAAGAACTTTACCCAGAGTTCTTCTTTATCACGTCATCACCACATCCATACAGGAGAGAAGTTGTATCCCTGCACTCACTGCGGGAAAGCCTTCAAAAATAGCACCTCTTGGATTAATCACCAACATGACCACACTGGGGAAAAGCCCTACACGAGTCCCCAGTGTGGAAAGGGCTTCACAGCCAGCTTGGGTCTCTCCTATCGCCTACGGGTCCATACGGGTGAACGTCCCTACAAGGGTCCCGAGTGCAGAAAGACCTTCAGGCAAAGCTCCCATTTGAAGAACCATAATGCCTCTATACCAGTGAAAAACATTAAAGCTACACTCAGTGCAAGAGGAGATTTTACTGGAAATAAGATTTCATCTGTCATTATTCGACCAACCACAGCCATCACCAAGTATGAAGGGTCAAGTTGACCTCATTTTCCAAGCTCCATCACACCAATGATTCTTTCTTCAGCTTCTTCTGGACAACAAAATGGAGTCAGCTCAGGAACCACTTCATGTCCCATCCAAAATTTGAGTTTTAATATTTGTTTTAGTATCATGAAGGTTTTTTTACCAAATAAGGAAAAAACAGAAAAGTATTTACAACTAAGACGCCCTCCTAAAGGGATGTGGAAGGATGGGATCCTGAACACTTTTCCTGCACAGCAGGCTGGGAGTGCAGCTGAGGGAGCATTAGAAGAGGGAGGCAGCAGACTGCAGGACAATGCTGACAACAACAGAGCAGGATCATCTCTACTACACGGTTTTTAAATCCTTCCAGGGATGGTGGTTCCACCACCTTCCTGGGCAGACCGTTCCAACACCTAACTGTCGCAGTGCGAGACGGAGACCTGTTTGATGCAAACAAATGTCCAACTTTATTGAATCAGAAGGCGATATTTATACACTAATTAAAGAGCTAATGCCACGTATACGTATTGCTGATTGGTGATTTCTACATCTCGTTACACACGTTTTAACTTGATTGGCTACAAAACCTTTTAGCAACAGTTAACTAACAAAGCTTATCTTTCATACATTCGAGTTTCTTTGTGGATGTTGCAATCGTGCCGAGTCCCTTAATCTAATCGTCTTGCTTACTCCTTAACCTTCGAATGTCCTAACGTACTGTTCCTTGTGGTTACAAAAGTTGCTTCAAGCAGCATTGTCCTTGCACGTAGCCCAAGGCTTATGTTGAAATTGTTCCATCAGCAATTGTTCGGTGCTGACAGTCCGAGGCTGTACTGCCTCAATTCCCCCTTCCGATTGGACAAGATAAACTCGTTTCATGGCACGATCGAGCATCCGTTGAAAGCATTGAAAAATACAGGGTAGCAAGGTTAGAAAAAGTAAAAAAGCAAGTAAAGCATAACAAACAGTCTTAACCAAACTTCGCAACCATCCCGTTAAACCCCATCCTGAAAAAAGTTTATCAAACCAGTCCCAATTATCCTGTGATTGCAAATGTGCAACCCCTTCTTTAAGCAATTGTATTGCAGCATGTATAGATTGAGAGTGATCAGGAAGATTCATACAACACATTCCATTAAAATCTTCACACCCATGCCCATGAGCTAAAAGAAAAAAATCTATAGCAGCGCGGTTCTGCAAAGTAGCATGTCTAACACTATCTACATCTTTTAGCATCTGTGTTAAAATACCAGAAGTTAAGTTCATCTGCTTAGCAGTGCAACAAAATAGCATAACCAACAATCAACATATAGACGAGGGATCCCATAATCAACATATAAACGATCACATGAATTACAACATTAACAAAAACCTGTTATCAATACAACATAATACTAAAAGCACATTTTACACTGCAGTGGAAGGACTTAAACAACTTTTTAGTATGAGGAAGTTCAGATGTCCACTGGCGCATAGAACCAAGGGGGTAGAGGAGGCTTATCCGACAAAAATTGGTCGGGGGGCCCCAAAAGCGTCCCCAGACCCCTCCCTGATCACAGCACGGTGGAGTCCTGGTTTCCTCCATGGTTGCCAAATTGAAGCCCAAAAAAGCCTAATAAAATTGTTTAGAGACAAAATTCCAAGCCTATAAACAGCAAAGGCACACACACACTTTTTTTTTTTTTTTTTGTCTCTGCTGTGGTGTCTGCAGCAGGGCTCATTGTCTGAGCAGCAGCAGTGTGTGCGGGGGGGGCGAGAAGCGGCTGCGGAGGCAGGAGTGGGGGTGCTCTCTGTACGAGGAGCAGCTCTCACTCTCCTCAGCAACTTTCAGCCTCCATGAATGTGTGAAGGAATCGCAGGCCATGCTCTATCTCCACAAATAAAAAACAAGCCCGGGGGAAGCAATAAAGGTTTGTTAGTGGATTTAGACACATTTTTAGAGGTATAATTACACCAAAGAGATGCATTAGTAAAAACGGGATGTATCGGGGAAACATCCCACGCTTTGGTAGCCCAGGATCGCGATCTTGCGGGACTTGGATGGCGGCATTTTCTCCCCGCCCGGCCCCGAACCACATCAAGGGCGGCAGCTAAGGTCGCAGCGGTGGTGGCGGTGGTAGTGGCGACGACGGTCGGCGATCGGCTGAGGGGGAGCGGGGGAAGGGGGGGGCGGCCGCACAACCGCACGGGACCCGTGGCTCCTGGCACCAGCAGCAACAGCAGGGTGCGGCGAAGTTCTTTTACAATAGAGAAATTCAGCGCGGTCCATTGAGGTTGCCCCTTCCCACCATATATTACAGGCGCAACTATCACGGATCCTCTGTCTTTCCTACGGGGCTTTGGCTTTGGAGGGATTTCAATTAAACAGGCAATGTCCATATCCCCTGCTTTCTGTGCTTCGACCTTAATCGCCACCCATACACTTCGTGGGTCATCATAATCATCAGGATATAAATCAGGTTCCGATTCAGGATCAACAGGACCTGGGTCAAAGGGGTCTGGGTCCAAATCCGCATTCACCATAGCGGCAGTGGTTGGCAGCGGGGAGGCAGAAGGGGGGGCAGATGAAGTAGTAGACTCTTTTCCTTTTAAAGTTTCAAAAAGTGTTAGCCAAGGTGCTAAGAGTTTGGCGGTTTCATTATTGCCCCGTGTAGTGGCATCCCATAATTTAACTCCGACCTTGTCCCAAAATATAGGGTCATAAATAGAGACCGAATTGATGTCAGGAAAATGCTCACGGGTCCATTTTAAAACCAGTTTTAGATCATGGCCCGATATAACTTTTTTATCCTTATTAAGTAAAGTCTTTAAAGTATCATAAACGTCTTGTTCTTCTTTTGAAATGTTTGAACCCATAACAAAAAGAAGGAAGTTTCTCCAAGCTCACCTGCCAATCGCGAGGAGGTGATGAAGGTGCGCACCAAATAACCGGCTTCTTCTCAGCCTTTCTTCTTAAAAAACCAAAGTTCTTGGAGACCTGCGACCGGAAAATCTTCAACCCGAATCACGTCGGGGTCACCATTTGTCGCAGTGCGAGACGGAGACCTGTTTGATGCAAACAAATGTCCAACTTTATTGAATCAGAAGGCGATATTTATACACTAATTAAAGAGCTAATGCCACGTATACGTATTGCTGATTGGTGATTTCTACATCTCGTTACACACGTTTTAACTTGATTGGCTACAAAACCTTTTAGCAACAGTTAACTAACAAAGCTTATCTTTCATACATTCGAGTTTCTTTGTGGATGTTGCAATCGTGCCGAGTCCCTTAATCTAATCGTCTTGCTTACTCCTTAACCTTCGAATGTCCTAACGTACTGTTCCTTGTGGTTACAAAAGTTGCTTCAAGCAGCATTGTCCTTGCACGTAGCCCAAGGCTTATGTTGAAATTGTTCCATCAGCAATTGTTCGGTGCTGACAGTCTGAGGCTGTACTGCCTCACCTAACTACTCTCTCAGTAAAGAAATTCTTCCTCAGATCTGAACTAAACCTCCCCTGGTGCAACTTGAGGCCATGTCCTCTTGTCCTCTCATTGTTCACTTGAGAGAAGAGGCCAGCACTCACCTCAACACAACCTTATTTTCAGGGAGTTGAAGAGAGCAAGAAGCTCTCCTCTTAGTCTCATCTTCTCCAAACTGCACATTCCCAATTCCCTCAGTCTCTCCTCAGAGCACTTGTTCTCCAGACCCTTCACCACCTTGTAGATGCCTGTAGACTCCAGGAGCTGGCACAGCTCTTCAGAGGAGCGTTACTGCTCCTTGCCTGTCAGGAGGGATACTTTGTGAGCTCTCCTGACACCTCTGTGACACCATGGGTGATGTGATGGGACACCTCGAGCATCCTGCAGTAAAAGTTCTGTCAGTTGTCCCCTGAAGTAAGAGAATTACAACTTGGATTTTTTTTCAAGATGATTGAAAGTGTTGGTGAGAGCTCAGTGAAAAGAATCTGGCTGAAAAGCCCCACATCATTTTCTTTGCTTGACTGATTTCTTGTGAAGCAGTAGTTTTACAAAAATTCATATTTAAAATATTCATGAAAATTTAAAATATGTTTAATGAAACATATATGCAATGGTTTTAGAGAAATAGAAGTAGTAGAATCATAGAAGCAATAGTTTAAGGGGGTCTCACGGAAATTTACTAGTTGAATAACATAGGTAGGTGGGTGTTTGGCAAGGGTATATTTGATAATGGAATGTACTTACTTTGGAAAACTTATCACTCAGAGCAAAATGAGGAAAACTAACGAGAGGGTTTTTGACTGCCAGAAAAGAAAGACGAGTGCTGCAGCTCATCCAAAGGACATAGTTACAAAAAGTAAGACAATGAAGGCTTGTTAAGCCAGTTTTGTTTTTTTTCTAGAGAAAGACTTGCTCCTATAATTGGTGATCTGACATTATGTCCTTTCACTCTGTATCAATCAGTGGTGTCAGAGCTATCAGTAATGATAAGGTTCACTGTCACCTGACATCTGGTGTTACAGATGTTAAAGTCCAAAAGGAGTCGGAGAAGCCCTGCCCCTCCTCCCATCAGACAGTTGTTGCAGACCAGGTGGATAGGGGGGAATGGAAACAGGTCCCCCATCGGAAAGGTAAAAGCATCCCCTCCCAACCCCCACCACCCCCCGAGGTGCCCTTAAAGAACACATATGAGGCCCTGGACTCAGAAAATGAGGCAGAGGCCAGACAAGAGGAAGATCTCTCGGAAAAGTCTCCTGCTCGCCCCCTGTCTACCAGACGAGTTACAACTACAGCTACGAAGAAAAAAAGAAGGGTAGTTGTAGTTGGTGACTCCTTTCTGAGGGGAACTGAGGGCCCTATATGTCGACCGGACCCATCCCACAGAGAGGTCTGCTGCCCTTCCGGTGCCCGGGTGAGGGATATTAGTAGGAGACTCCCTCAACTAATTCAGCCCTCAGATTATTATCCTCTGTTGGTAGTCCAGGCTGGCAGTGATGACATTGCTGGACAAAGTACAAAGGTGATTAAAAAGGACTTCAAGGCACTGGGTCGTTTAGTTGATGGGTCAGGAGCACAGGTGGTGTTAGCCTCAGTTCTGGCAGTAGAAGACTTGAACAAGGAGAAGACTAGGAAAACTTATCTGATCAATAGGTGGCTAAGGGATTGGTGCCATGGTCAGAACTTTGGGGTTTTTCGACCACGGGACAACTTCCATACTACCTAGTGTCCTCAAATCAGATGGGCTTCATCTAACTAACAAGGGGAAAAGGACCCTAGCTTATAAGTTGTAGAGGCTGATAAGGAGGGCTTTAAACTAGATTTGAAGGGGGATGGGGTTGAAACTGGGCTCTCCAGAAAGGAGCCTAAGGGTGGTCTACCCAAGGTAAGAGACAAACCAGCAGCCCAGCTGAAGTGCATGTACACCAATGCACGCAGCATGGGCAACAAACAGGAGGAGCTGGAAGCCATCATGCATCAGGAAAGCTATGATGTAGTCGCTATCATGGAAACGTGGTGGGATAACTCCCATGACTGGAGTGCTGCCATGGGTGGCTACAGGCTCTTCAGAAGGGACAGGCAGGGTAGGAGAGGTGGAGGGGTAGCTCTATATGTTAGAGAGTCTCTTGACACTGTAGAAGTTGAAGTCAGCAATAATACGGTGGAGTGCCTGTGGATTAGAATCAGAGGAAAGGCCAACAAGGCTGATATCGTGATGGGAGTCTGTTACAGACCACCCAATCAGGATGCTGAGGGTGATGAATTATTCTACAGGCAGCTGGCGGATGTCTCAAAATCATCATCCCTTGTTCTCGGGGGCGACTTTAACCTACCAGACATCTGCTGGGAACTCCACACCACAGAGAGGAAGCAGTTTAGGAGATTCCTAGAGTGTATAGAGGATAATTTCCTGCTCCAGCTGGTAAATGAGCGCACCAGGGATGGAGCCCTGTAACGGGAGGAGCCTTTCTTGCTCCTGAGGCTCGATGAGCTGCTGGCCTCTCCCTTGCCTCGCACAAGAGCGAGCTTCATCTCTCCTCTCTGTGGGTGTGTGTCCCACCTTTATTGGCCCCCTGGTAATAGGGGGCCTGCCCTTACCAGGCACAGGTGGACTCACACCCACTCTTTGGCAACTCGAGGCACCTGGTTTATCTTGTTTCTCTACATTTCCCCCCCCCCCCTTTTTTTTTTTCTTTCTTCTGACACAAACATACACTTATAGCTTATGGGATTTAACCCTAGCTTACAAACAAACATTACATACAGGATTTTTTACAAACATACACTTAGACCTTACGGGATTTAACCCTAGCTTACAAACATACAAACATTACATATTTTTTTACATTGACTGACACAAAAATACACTTATAGCTTGCGGGATTTAACCCTAGCTTACAAACATACAAACATACACTTCTGCAGCCCAGGCAAAAAGTCTCTGCCTTTCCGACTTAAGTTGATCTTCTCCCTCCTGTATATGCTCTTCTCTTGGCTTTCCTCTGCTCAAGGGTTTCCAAAGAGAGAATCCTTATCTTGGCTTCCCTCTGCCCAGGGGTTTCCAATCCAAAGAGCTTGCTGGTCATACCTTTCAGAGAAAGTGTTAGCCCAGGCACTTTTTCAAATCAGGGAGAAGGTTCCTGTTGCCAGCTCCTCACACTGCTGCTTCTTTAGACGTATGTTTCTTGCCCCTATTCTCAACCAAACGTAGCAAGAGGAGCCTTTCTTGGATGGTCTCAGGAGGCTGTCACTCTTTGTTTACCCTCAGAGGGTAACTTTTCCCTCAAAGGGAAACTCTGGCCTGGGAGATGGAATCTCCTTTGGCTGTTGTCTGGGTCAGGCCATGGGATGCGACAGTCCTGTGCTGTCGTGCCAGCAGCAGGTGGTTGTGCTGGAGTGCCCTGACATTTCCTGTAGCCCCATAGGACTGTGCTCAATTGAGCAGCTGCCATTACTGAGGTTGGACCACCCCTGGCACCTCCAGTGTCACCCGTGGCTTGCAGGGGAAGAGGAGGGAAAGGAGATTCCCCCTGGCACTCCCTGGGTGTCCAGTGGGAGAGTGGGAGAAGCAGAGGTTGTGTCTCTAGTGGGGAACTGGCTGTGCTGGAAAGGAGGGAGGGGACATGAGTGATGACATCAGTGTGTGTAACATTGGGTTCCTGGGGAGCCCCAGGGAGAGCTGGAGGGAGCCCCGAGAGAGTTGAGCAAGTGGCAAAGTCTGGTGCTGGTCCTGTGCTGCTGGGCCGGGCTCCTGAGACTGAGAGAGCTGCTGGCAAGCAGAGAATGCTGCAGAGAGACAGCTCTGGGCTGGAGCAGCTCCTCTGCAGAGCGCAGCAGGGCTGAGGGCACTGCCTGAAGGAGCAGGGCAGAGAGAGGAGGGAGAGAGAGGAGAAAGTCAGCGTGGGCTGGAAGGAGAGCTGAGAGCTGCCTGGGAAAGAAATCTTCCGAGCCTCTGTCATGGTGAGTCTCTGGCTGCAGAGCAGTGAAGCTGGGCTTCCTGGAGGGGGTCTTCTCCAGCTGGCAGCCTGTGCCACAGCTGATGGGATCCTTCTGGAGGATTTTGGTGGGTGGGAGGAAAATATTTGGCAGAGCAGGGCTGTCCTGGAGCAGCGTCAGAGGGAGAGGTCATGGGGCTGCCTTCTGCTGGGGATGTCTGCAGGGGCTGAGAGGGTGTGTGCAGGCAGAGGTGCCCAGGGCTGTCCTTCAGAGCAGGGTCCTGCAGCCCAGGGGCTGTGTGCTGGGGCAGGGACTCTGCTGCCTGCCTGCCCAGGCTCTCAACCTGCCCAGGGAGCTCCCTGGGGCTGGCAGAAGCTGTGGCTGGCAGGAGACAGGGAGCACAGGGCAGGGTATTTCTGGTTTTGAGAGGGTTCTGTAGAACAGCACTGCTCTTGGATCCAGATCATACCCAGAGTATTTCTCAGGGGATTTTCATATACACACTCAGGGCACAGATTCCTGATGGGAAGCTTGAATTTCCTCAGGATGCACTTTCACTTTCTCTTATTAGGGTGGGAGAAAACCTCATCTGGGGAGGCGAGATCAGGGGCTGTGAATCCCTCACCATCACCCTCCTGCGTGCTAGGAACCTCATCCAGTGCTCTCACCCTCCTTTACCTCAAAGATATATTCAGCATCACCTTCCCAGGTTTATTAGTGTCTGTGTGAAAGCACAGCCCTCCGCCAGCCCGTGGGGTCTGGGGTTTTGGGCACCTCCTCCTCCATCTGCTCACACAAGAGGTGAAGTGCATCTGTGCTGTGCTGTGCCCACCTCCCCCTGCCCAGGGGCTGGAGGTGCCTGCCAGGCATTATCAACATCTGGGAGGGGTTGTGCACTGCTGGGGGAGGGAAAGGCTTTCCTGAGTGCCCCTCTGCCTCTCTCCATGCCCCCCTCAGCTGCTCTTGCTGTTGATGTCAGGCTGGGACTGGGAGTTTCAGCTGCAGGCACAGCTCTTGTGGCTCCTCCCATGCAGATGTTTTCAGGCAAGGAGGTGTCCAGCTGTGCTCTGCCCTGGGAAGCTCTGGGCAGTACAGTCTGAGTGAGGCTGGGCAGGGAGCTGACCTCCCTTCATCAGATGCCCTCATTCCATCCCGGGGCTGTCTCCTTCGTCTGTCCAAGCTGTGAGCTGCCTTCCAGGGGGCACAATGAGCCTCCTGTGTCCTGGGCTGGAAACAGGGTGCTGAGACCTTGAGTCTCAGACACTGAGTTCTTGAGACCAGATCAGACACTGAGTGCTCTTAGCTGGGTCCCTCTGCTCTCACCAGGGAGACAGAGACACAGCCCAGCTCCCCCTTCTCTGCATGCAGCTGCAGGCAATTCTCTTTGCTCACTCTGTTCTGCCTGAGTGCTGCAGCAATGCTGAGGGTTTCTGATACACAAGAACACTCCCCAGAGGAGATGGGGTAAGCTATAACAAAAAAACCCCAAACTTCTAAAACTGCATTCTCTTGTCAGGGATCTTTTATGCAGGGATGAGAATGGAATCACTAACAATCACATATGAAAAATGTCCACTCTAGGATTGCTCCCTGTCCCCACAATTCTCATAAAGCCCCCTGTTGCAGAGCTGGGACAACTTCTTGGCAGCCTGTTAAGAGTCCCTGCTCCTCTTGACAGAGACAGCAACAACCATGGCTGAAGAAAAATGCATCTTTGTTAGGAATGAGAGGGGGACTTTTTCATAGAATTGTCTCCTAAATTATTGTGTTTCCTCTTCAAACAGCTCTCCATGCCTTTTAAAAGCAGCCGACATCCAACAGCAGCTCCATCAGCCAGTTCCTCCTCCTGGCATTTGCAGACAGGTGGAAGCTGAAGCTCTTGCACTTCTGGCTCTTCCTGGGCAACGGCCTCATCACCACCACCATCGCCTGTGACCACCACCTCCACATACTTCTTCCTCCTCAATCTCTTCCTCCTTGATCTGGGATTCATCTCCACCACTCTGCCCAAAGCCATGGCCAATTTCCTCTGGGACAACACGGACATCTCCTACAAGGGATGTGCTGCACAGCTCTTGTTCATTTTATTCTTCATTTCAGCAGTTTTATCTCCTGACCATCATGTCCTACGAACACTATGTAGCCATCTGCAAACCCCTGCACTACGGGAGCCTCCTGGGCAGCAGAGCTTGTGTCCACATGGCAGCAGCTGCCTGGGGCACTGGGTTTCTCAATGCTCTGCTGCACTAGGCCAATACATTTTCCCTGCCCCTCTGCCAGGGCAATGCCCTGGACCAGTTCTTCTGTGAAATCCCTCAGATCCTCAAGCTCTCCTGCTCACACTCCTACCTCAGGGAACTTGGGCTTCTTGTAGTCAGTGCCTCTTTATTATTTGTCTGTTTTGTTTTCATAGTGGTGTCCTCTGTGGAGATCTTCAGGGCTGTGCTGAGGATCCCCTCTGAGCAGGGAAGGCACAAAGCCTTTTCCACGTGCCTCCCTCACCTGGCTGTGGTCTTCCTTTTTATCAGCACAGCCATCTTTGCCTACCTGAACCTCCCTCCATCTCTTCCCCATCTCTGGACCTGGTGGTGGCAGTTCTGTACTGGTTGGTTCCTCCAGCAGTGAATCCCCTCATTTTCAGCATGAGGAACCAGGAGCTCAAGAATTCTCTGAGGAAAATGATGACTGATATAGACTGCCTGACTTCATCTGCAATTGGCTGCAGGTGTATGCCATGAACTATCAAGTTTGTCTTTTCTCATTTTTCCTTTTTTTTTTTTTCCCCACTTTTTCCACCTTGTAAGCTATTCTTTTTAAAGAAATATCGATAGTATTCCCCTCCTCATTTTCCACCCATTTTGTGTGATACAGTAACTTTATGTTAATAGGGTAGTGGCTTGTATTAAGTGAAATAAATGAACCCTCAACATTTTTTTTTCTCTGAGATCCCTCCTAAGTGCAGCAGGAATGAATGGGAAGGGAATGTAATGTCATTATTCGTCCTTCCTACTTTACTATCCACCCATCTTTTATGGCCGAGAAAGAAACTTTGTGTAAATGGAGAGCCTCCACTGGATTAAAGTGAAATAAATGTACCTCAGGAATTTTTTTTTCTTCTTTCTCTGCTCTATGTATCAGGAATGAATGGGAAGTGAAAACCCCTCCCTGTCTGCAGCAGCCCTGGGAAGGCTGCTCTGTGCCTGGAGCAGTCAGAGCTCTTGAGGAGCACAAGGTCCAGGGCTGCTGTGCTTGGCTGATGAGAGGGGATGGCCCCAAGAGGCTGCAGACCTCTGCGGATCTCCTGGAGAGGAGAGCAGGGGACACAGGGTTCCTCCTGCTCCTTTTGCCATGCATGGTCACCAACCTGGGGCTCTGAGCTCTCTGTGTCCCCCAGGAGCTGCTGAGCCCTTCTGAGGGGCTGGGGCTATGGTGGGACTGCCCAGAGCAGTCTGGGGTGGGCACTGGTGTGAATCCAGCAGCAACTGGGCTGTGCTGGGAGAGAGGGGAGGGGAGGTGGGAGAGCCTGGAGGGAGCTGTTCTGGGCTGGCAAGTAAAACCCTGGCAGAGAAAGCAATGGGTGTGTAACTGGCCCTGCATAGCCATGGAGGGGGACACTGCCAGAAAGGGCTGTGGTGCAGAGCAAACTAGACATGTGCCAGCAGTGTGTCCTGGCAGCCAGGAGGGCCAACTGTGTCCAGGGGTGCATCAAGCACAGTGTCACTAGCCAGCCCAGGGAGGTTGTTGGGGAAACAGTTCAGAAATATACAGATTGTGAGCAATCCTGACTTACTTCAGCTTAGGCTACAGTGGGTTAATGGTTATTGAGGCCTAGTTACAGGTTTCTAAAAATGAGCTAATGGGAAAGAGATAATTAATTGGAAGCGGAAAAGGAAAATAATGATGTGAGAAGAGTGGTTCCGTGAGAATGGAATGTGTAATTGGAATACAAAGCCACCTGCATGATATGATGGTGTAAACAAGGCTTCTCTATATAAGTGAGTGCAAATTGTTAATAAACGATTTCATAAAATCATATTGATGTGTACATGGAATCCTTTAGCCTCCACAGACTTTTTTCCCACAAATGGCGCCCAAACAGGGACTAAGGGTGTCCCGGAACAGGGACTCTCATGCTGTTGCTTCCAGGAGCGATGAAGACAGCTCAAATGAGAGGGTAGCAGAGAAGCCAGTCGAAAGGAGATTGCTGCCCCGGCAGTCTATGTAGCTAGTGCCCGGCTACGGAATAAACGAGCTCGCAATTGAAGAATCTTGCCCTGATCAGGTGAGCGGCTGGGGAGGAGATGGGGTCTACACTCTCTAAAGATGAAGAGGCAGTAGTTAAGCTCCTCCAATGTATTCTCTCTAAGAGAGGTTTATTACATGAAGGCAGGACCTTATGTGAATTACTGAAATGGGCACGGGATAGAGACTTGATCCCCTCGATGGGTACCGTTTTTGAGTTAATTACTTGGGAAGCCATAGGTATTGCCCTGTGGGATAAAA
The DNA here is from genome assembly GCF_003957555.1 of Calypte anna. Lineage (NCBI taxonomy): Eukaryota > Metazoa > Chordata > Aves > Apodiformes > Trochilidae > Calypte > Calypte anna. Next base: position 17,612,847 of record NC_044276.1, read on the forward strand.
GTAGTGATGGAGATAAGGAGACATGACGCTTAGTGACACTCTGGAAATTGATTAGAGAAACCTTAAAAGAGATGGGAAGTGAAAGAGCAGCAGCCTCAGCTTTTGCTTCCTTAACGCCTGATCTACCAGTACCGATGAATGCTCAAAATAGGGACTTGACTTCTAAACAGTTATTTGAAACACCTAAAATACCCTCACCAGCACCTGCAGGGGCTATAATGATTCAAGCTCAGCCAACTGATTCAAGCTCAGCCATTTGACCCTGGGGGTCGTATGAAAAGCAAAAATGGGACCAAGAAGCAAGACCAAAAGCGACCGAAAACACCACCAGAATCGTCGGAGGACCCAAAGGGAGAGAAGCCGGAGAACACAGGTGTCCTGGTTTGGGCCAGGATAAAGGTGATTTTCTGTCTTGTACATTTGCTTTTAGCTAAGTCTCTTGTAAGTAGTTGCACTTGCTGAAATTAACAGCAAGTTTCTCAGACAGTGTGTAATTCTAGGACTGATAACACTTGATGTTTATAGTTACTGCTAGAGACTGGTATGCAGAGCCAAGGACACTGCTCAGCTCTGAGGAAAAACTTTTACCCTCCAGAAGGAAGAGATCACACCTGCAGCCCTCCTTTGGGGAGGAACAGACAAGATAGATGCCAGAATTGACCAAACAGAGTATTCCATCCCATATACGTCATACTCATTATAAATTTGAAGCATCACGAGGGCTAAGCCATGATTTCCTGCTTCCCTTCCTTCACCCAGCATTCTGGAAGGATTCTATCTGTTCGTCTGCCTGTGGTCCTGATCCGTGCCAGCCCATATCTGTGTGTTCCTGCCTCCAGTTCCTGACTGCTGCTGACTCCAGGAGTCCGGCCTGGACTTTCACAGGGCTGCCCTGCAGCCTCGGTGGTGACGTGAGAGTTATTGGGGAAAAGGGGGGAGGAATGTGGTTTCCATTTTCCTGTATATTTGTATATATTTAGTAATTTTTCCTATTTATCATTACTGTTTCATTAAAGTTGTGTAGTTTAGTTTCCAACCCATAAGTCTCTCTCCCTTATTCTCTCTCCTTTCTTTATCAAGGAGGAGAGGGAGATTAATAGAGAGCGTCTGTTACTCGATTTAATTGTCGGGCCAGTGTTAAACCGTGAGAACAGGCAAGGAATCTTGGAATGCAGACACCCGACCTTGCACCTGCCTGCCGCGGCTCCCGACTGCTCTGCCACCTTTCCACCTGCGAAGCCTGATTTATCTTGACCACAGTTGCCACAAATTAATCCTCTGCTTCACCTGTCAACACCATCAGTGCCTGCTATAGAGCAACAACCAAAGAAAGAACTGGGACTCGGAGACAAGCAACTAAGGGAACTGCTGAAGAAACTGAAAGAACTGGAGACCAAGGATGAGTATAGCCCTGAAAAAAAACCTAGTTTTGCTCCAGGGAACATCCCGAACAACAGGGCACTAATCCATTTTTACCCCCTGATCCATTCCCTATTCCTGCTCCTACTTCCCTTAACCCTTTAACACCCACTGCTCCTCCTCTTACAAATCCAACATGGGGAGGGGAGGGTGATGGGGGGGATAGTGGGGGGGGGTGGTAGTGTGTATCCAGTAACTAGATGGAAGGGAATTATTCAAAATGCTATAGTTGAAGGAGAAATGGTTCCCAATATGAGTCCAATGGTTTTTCCAGTGACTGCGGGACCAGGGAGGGGTCTGGGGACCCTTTTGGGGCCCCCCGACGAATTTTTGTCGGATAAGCCTCCTCTACCCCCTTAGGCCAGTGGACACCAGACCTTCCTCATACTAAAAGGGTCTTTAAGTCCTTCCACTGCAGTGTGAAATGTGCTTTTTGTATTGTATTGTATTGATAACAGGCTTTTGTTAATGTTGTAATTCATGTGATAGTTTATATGTTGATTAAGGGATCCCTCGTCTATATGTTGATTGTTGATTGTACTATTCTGTTGCACTGCTAAGCAGATGAACTTAACTTCTGGTATTTTAACACAGATGCTAAAAGATGTTGATAGTGTCAGACATGCAGTTTTACAAAGTCGTGCTGCCACTGACTTTTTATTGTTAGCTTTTAGGTTATGTTTGTGAAGACTTGGATGGAGTGTATTTGCATAAATTTATCTGATCAGTCAGAGTCAGTTCAAACCAAAAACGATTGATTAAGATAACATGAAAAAATCAACTGTTGCATATACTGGGTTAAATGAATGGTTAAATCATTTAAGGATATAGAGATAGCTTAGAGATTTAATTAGACAAGGTTTATCAATTATATTTGTTATTATTGGTTTTGATTATTAAAAGAAAAAGAAAAAAAAAAAAGAGAAAAATAAAAGAGGAAAAAAAAAGAAAAGGGCAGAGCGCGATGTCAAGACATCTCTGGAGTGGACGCAGGACAGATCATTTTGCCCCTTATGCAGGACTATTTGGTTTGGCTACTGAGAACTTCAAGGGATCTGCAAATAGCCTTGGCACAGTTTGGCGGGGAAATAACAAATTCTTACCCCTCATATTGCTTGTTACCACTTTTATTTAACACGCAGTGGGAGTCATGTAGTTTTTTGTCTGACAGTCCAGTGGACCGCATAACGGTCTTTACGGATGCTGGAAAAAAATCCCGTAAAGCTGTTGTTACCTGGGAGGAGACGCCTGGGCAATGGAAAGAACATTTAATTCAAGGGAAGTCATTTGACTCTTTGCAAACCCTTGAACATACTGTGGTTATTTGAGTTTTTGAAACGTGGAATAATACTGCTGTAAATATAGTCTCTGATTCACTTGATGTAGTAGGTATTGTTTTAAGAATGTATCATGCCATTTGGAAGGAAATTTCGAATAAACATTTGTATTTCTTATTGCAGAAGTTATTGAGACTCTTAGCAGAAAGAGAACATCGTTATTTTATCACTCATATCCGGAGTCTTCTTAGTGACCGAGGTTTGGCTATCGGTAATAACCGAGCTGACTATTTAGTTGCACCAGCGTGGACTGGTCCTTCTGTTGATGTTGTTTCACAAGCTCGACAATCTCATGCATTTTTTCATCAATCTACTGAAGTGCGAGTGAAGCAATTTCATTTACCTCTGGGGGATGCCCAGGGAATTGTGAAATCTTGTCCTGATTGCCAAAAGGTTGATGTTGGTATTGGGATGGGAGTCAATCCTAAAGGTTTAAAATCCTTGGAACTGTGGCAAATGGATGTCACTCATGTACAACAGTTTGGATGCTTAAAATATGTGCATGTTGTTATAGATACTTTTTCTATGGCCGTTTGGGCCTCTGCTCAGACTGGTGAGGCAACGAAACATGTTATCAGACATCTATATGTATCCTTTGCTGTTCTAGGAGTATCTCAGTCCATTAAGACAGATAATGGCCCCGCTTATTCTTCTGCTCGTTTTCGGCAGTTTTGTGGACAATAGGACATGTTACTGGTATTCCTCATAACCCTACGGGTCAAGCAATAGTGGAACTTTGCCATTCGGTACTAAAGACACTCCTTGAAAGACAAAAGCCGGGGGAGGAAGGGATTCATAGTGATGATGTTTCTGATACAAGTATCTGGTTTGGGAGATTGGACTGATTTATTTTATTTCACCAGATTTTAGTAGTAATAGTGTTTTGGTTTTTAAAGTTTTTGGTAGGTGTTAAATTTTTCTCATATATTGGTAAGGAGTATGATAGATTCATGAGAATGTTTTTCAGAGGCCGAGAATTGCTGCGGAGAGAAAGAAACTTCCCCCCCCCCCGCCTCTTTCCCCCGCGGCTGCTTTTTAACACCCCCTTGCGTGGCTGGTGATCGCTGCCAGCAAGTCTGCTACAGCCTCTGCCCCCGCAGATACTGTAGCTGTGAGCCCTGCTGGGAGGGGGAGGAAAAGACACCACATAACCCCACTAAAAAAAAAAAAAAAAAAGTTTCTCTAATGCCTTCTGAAAGGTATGATGCAGAAGTGGGAAATATTTTTACGTTTTTCTGGGCATCAAATGTCCAGGCCTGGATCTTGGTAGGCAATAACTTGAGGGTTACCTGCTACTCATGAAAGCTAGTGATATTTTCTTTTCTTTGACAGGAGATTTTAGCTATCCATGAAATAGAATCTTTTTAATGTGTTAAGCCATATAAAAAGATGAAGACATTTACATATAAAAAAATAATTTAACTTCAATTAGGTAGTGTCACTACTCTGCTTTTATGCAAACTCCAGTTATTTTAAAACAACCTACTTTGATGGGCACATTGATTATAATTTGATATATTATTTAAGAGAAGAGTTTTAAAGATGCTCAAAGCTGCACTGCAAAATACTGGATACTGTGCAGGGGGGTGGTGTGATAGAAAGAAATTTCTTCAAATTTAGTTTGAAACCGTTAGAATACATGATTCGATAATAAAACTTTTTTCATTTAATTCATAAAAAAAAAAAAGAAAGAAAGAAAAGGGAAGAGCGTATACCTTCATGAGAAGAAAAAAGAGCGTGACCTCGTGAGAGCACTAATGAGTTATCAATAACATTTTCGATCAAACTGGTCAATGCAAAAATTGGGCCTAGAATATAAGGGAAAATTTGAAATTTGGGTTTCTTGCTGCTTCATTTGTATCACACATAGCAGCAGGAAAAGCCTTTGGTAAGAATTGATAAAATCATAAAATACATCAACTAGCTTGTTAGCTTACAGATTTAATTAGGCAAGGCTTATCAGTTATATATGTTATTATTGCTTTTATATTACTAGTATGTTATTACTGCTTTTGTATTAGTATGTATGTTATTATTGGTTTTGCATTATTGGTATGTTATTGCTTTTGCATTATTAGTATGCTGTTTATGACAATATATAATTAGCATGTTATCTTATGTAAGAAATAAGTCAGAATTGCTCAAAAAACAAAAAGGAGAATATGTTGGGGAAACAGTTCAGAAATATACAGATTGTGAGCAATCCTGACTTACTTCAGCTTAGGCTACAGTGGGTTAATGGTTATTGAGGCCTAGTTACAGGTTTCTAAAAATGAGCTAATGGGAAAGAGATAACTAATTTGCAACAGAAGAGGAAAATAATGATGTGAGAAGAGTGGTTCCATGAGAATGGAATGTGTTGTTGGAACACAAAGCCACCTGCATGATATGATGGTGTAAACAAGGCTTATCTATATAACTGAGTGCAAATTATTAATAAACAATTTCATACGATCATATTGATGTGTACATAGAATCCTTATGCCTCCACAGACTTTTTTCCCACAGGAGGTGACTGTCCTGCTCTACTCTGCACTGGTACGGTCTCACTTGAGTACTGTGTGCAGTTTGGGCACCCCAGTATAGAAAAGGCATCAAGATGTTGGAGAGTGTCCAAAGGAGAGCAACAAGGATGGTGAAGGGTCTGGAAGGGATGACATATGAGTAGCAGCTGAAGTCAGTTGGATTGTTCATTTGGGAGAAAAGGAGTCTGAGGGGAGACCCCATTGCAATCTGTGGATCCTCACAAGGGGAAGAGATGGGGCTGGTTCTGATTTCTTCACTCCTGTGACCAATGAGACGACTTGCGAAAATTATAGGAAGGCTATAAAATTAATCAGTAGAGTTTTAGGTTAGATATCAGGGAAAGGTTTTTCCACAAAGGGCAGTTTTGCGATGGAACAACTTCATTGCTTCTAAGCAATGACCACTCCCCCAGAGAAGCGGTCACAGCACCAATCCTGACTGAGTCCAAGAAGTGTTTGAATGATGGTCTCAGGCTCATGGTGTGATCCTGGGAGTACCCTACACAGGACAGGAGTTGGGCTTGATCATCCTGATGTGTCCCTTCCTACCCAGCATAGTCTATGATTCTGTGATAACTCATTTGGTATCAGCAAGAAATGGAGCCAGGTCCTTCCTGGTTGTGCATGATGGGAGGGGGAGAACCAAGGGGAATCATCTGAAAAAATGGACGAAAAACTCAAAACTTGCTCCTCATCAAGACACTCAAGCACATCTGCCAGTTAGCTTGTGTCATCTCCACTCCTGCAGCTTTGCAAGCCCCAAATTACTAAATCCTGAGAACCCTTCCCTTACTTCAAAGCCAGCCCTGATTAGACCTGATAAGGCTGTCCTATGGACCTCCTGATGATCAGCCCTCTGATCATCTTTGTGGCCTCCTCTGGACTTGTTCTAACAGCTCCAGGTCCTTTTTGTGCTTGGGGCTCCAGCACTGGACCCAGTGCTGCAGTGGGGTCTCACCAGAGTAGAGCAGAGGAGCAGAATCTCCTCCCCTGACCTACTGGCCACACTGCTTTTTGTGTAGCTTAGGACATAATTAGCCTCCTGGGCTGCCAGCACAACTTGCCAACTGATGCTGAGCTTCTCATCAACCAGCACACCCAAGTTCTCGTCCTCCTCAAGGCTGCTCTCAACCCATGCTCTGCCCAACCTCTATTTGTGCTGGGAGAGAGAGATAGGCTCTGCCTTCCCCTTTCCTGGAGTTCAGAGAGTGCTTAGTAAAAATAACAAAGAATAAAATAATAAAGAATATTAAAAATAATAACAAGTAAATATCTGTTGCTTCAGAGCCACCTTCACAGAGCCTTTGCCTGTGCTCTAAAAAGGCCATGGGGAGGCTCTGGAAGCAATGGCCCTAAGTGAGGCCAATCAATGCTTCAAGGTACTTTCAGGTTCCAATCTGACTTCTGGAGCAGTTTCTTCATTCAACTCTCAGCACCTGAAGATCATGGACTCAGCACCAAACACACCCTGGGGCTCATTGAAATACAGAATTCAGTAAACGGACATGGCTCTCAAAGGGATATTCTTCACATCTTCAAGATTTGTACAGCTAATTGGAGAGGTTTTCCCACTGCATTTAAATAGGAACATTTCATACTGTGATTAATGAAAAACGATTCTGGGTTTTTTTTTTTTACTTTCTTGTTTTGTTCTCCTTTAATATTTAAAGAGATCATCTCATGATTTTTGGTTTAGGGAAGAGGTGATAGAAGTTCCCTGAGGGCTGAAAATGTGTGGGCAACTTCTTACCTCCCCAGCCCCACTGCCGCAGCAAGGACGGGGACAGCAGTTTGATGCAAACTAAATCCGTTTATTTGTATCCTTACATGCAGTTATATACCTTTTCTTATCCCACTATTTTACAATGGTGATTTACCCAAGGAAAGAAATCGCACCTTATCTATATCACTAATCCCTTCCAGACAATCTCACAATCAGGGGGCTGCATATTCAGGAAATTCCATACTTATCTAGCATAGCTCGGGACTATGTTTATCCCACGGTTTGTATGACAGACAGCTTGTCTCCATCGGTTGCTTTGCACTGTCTGTGCATACCACCTTTGTATCTACATCTCCCCCCTTCTGTTGCACTAAAAAAACCTTAGAAACAGTTCTATTAAGCATTCCCTGGATACATTGAAAAAGACAAGGCAACAACAAAAGCAAAATCACAATAACAATCCCAGCATAACAAAGAGTTTTAACTAAAGATAAAAGCCATCCTTTAAGTCCCATATCATGAAGCCAGGTTGTGAAAGCATCGCCGAGAGGGTTTATTTGTTGCTGAATCTTCTGTGTGTGTTGCTTCAACTGCGTGATGCTGGTGTGGATGCTCTCACTATGATCAGAAAGATTCATACAGCACATGCCTTCAAATTCCTGACAGCCATGACCCTGGGCTAGCAATAAAAAATCTATAGCAGCGCGATTTTGTAATAAAGCGTGTCGCAAACTATTTTGATCCATTAAAAGGTTATCTAAAATCTCAGTAGTAATATTTGCTTGCTTTTCAGCCCAACATGCTAATCTAGCTAGGTTAGTAAGCGCATTTCCTGCGGCAGCACCAGGAATAAAAAGAGCTAAAGCAGTTCTAGCAGCTACACTTAAAAGCCTAACATTATCATCACACTGCGGTGTGAGGCCAATACTTCTTGCGTTACGAGCACGATATATAGAATTTACAAGCTGCCTTAATTCAGCAAAGCGAGGAGCAAAAAGGGTTAACGAGCCTAAATAGCAAGGTCCGCCTACAACATTACGGGGGATGCCTTGCCAGGCCCTATCACCGCAGATCAGAAATACCCCAGGGGGTAAAGCCTTAGCAGTTTCATTTACCCAAATAAGTTTAATGTTAGCTTTGGGGTTATGTGTTGTCCCTATTACCGGCATTCGCTCCGACCCATTGTACCAGAATATCCTGATCCCAGTCTATAATCTCCAGATGTAGGACTGATGTCCGGCCAGGTATCAGGGTATGCCCTAGCATCATACTTAGGACCAAAAACTATGCAAGTAGGTGTCCAGTTTCCTGATACGTTGCCAACTGCCTGGGACCCCAATAGATTTAATTCCTGTGGATCCCAGGGGAGGGATTTTTTCAGCCCCAAAATCAGTTCTGCTGAACAATTTCCAAGTGAAGGGCTTGCTTTGCAGGATCCAATTGAAAAGTCAGCAAACAGAGAAACATTAAAACCTGGGATACCTATAAGGCAGGTACGGAAAGGGTCTGTAGCGGAAGCCATTGCAATGCAAAAATCAGTGGTGCCAGCTGCATTTGCCCATGTTACCCACATGTTTCGCCTTGGAGAGATTTCTAATACAGCATAACAACATACAAACAATTGCAACATACAAAGCCATTTGTATAGCATTTTGCGTGTGCTGAGGGATCTGTGCTACGTCTGTTCCTTCGGTTGTCCTTCTCGATATGGGCGGATGTTCCTTGCTGGATACCACTTAGGTCCTGCTTCTGTGGAGATACAAGCGTAGCCCCTGCCCCACATGATTAAAGGAAATGGGCCTTCAACTTTCCCGGACTCCAAATCCCGTACTAACACAGGGGGTCTTTCCTGAAATTTAAAAAGATGGTTACTTGCAAAATGCTTTGTAATTGGTGGGGCATTGTCTGAAAAGCAATTCAAGAAATTAAAAGTATATATAGCTTTTTGCAATCTTTCTTCTGGTGTATTTATCAGTCCACCAGTTCCCCCTTTTTGTTTTAGTAATAGTGCCTTAAGGGACTGATGGGAGCATTCAATAATTGATTGACCTGTCGGAGAATGGGGGATACCTGTCACATGTTTAATTCCCCATTCTGCAAAAAAGGTCTTCAAAAGCTGAGAAGAATAGGCAGGACCATTGTCTGTTTTAACTGTTTGAGGAACTCCTAGAGAGGCAAATGCTTTTAAAAAGTGTTTTTTGGCGTCTCTGGCCTTCTCTCCTGTATGGCATGATGCATAAATAGCTCCGGAGAAGGTATCAATGGAAGAGTGTATGTACTTAAGACGACCAAATTCGGAAAAATGAGTAATATCAGTTTGCCAGAGTTCAAGGCTTTGAAGTCCTCTAGGGTTAATTCCTCCTGCTAAAGGCTGAAAAGTAAATTTTTGACAATCAGGGCAAGCAGATAAGATATCAGCTGCCTGTTGTGAAGTCAGACCAAATTGTCTGCGGAACCCTTTAGCATTTGTATGAAAAAATCTGTGACTTAGGCGAGCCTGTTCAAAGTGATTGGGAAGAGGAGACACTGACATTGTTAACAGGTCAGCTGCTCTGTTTCCTTCGGCTACAAAGCCTGGGAGGCACGTGTGAGACCTGATATGCATAATAAAGAAGGCGTGTTGCCGTTTGTTGATAAGATCAATAAGTGCTCTGAGCAGATTATACAGTTGCAAGTTGAAAATGTCTCTTAGGACTGAAGATTCTGCTCGAAGCACAATACCTGCTACATAAGCTGAGTCTGTAATAATATTTAAAGGTTGGTTATGGAAAAGAAAAAAGGCTCTAGTCACAGCTGCTAATTCAACAAGCTGAGGAGAACCTGGGTGAAAGGTGATATCAGATTGCCAGTCCTTGGTTTCAGGGTCTCTCCATACAACTGCAGCTTTATGAGAGATACCTGAACCGTCCGTAAACACAGTAATTGCCTGTAAAGGAATTTCACTTCTCTTTGGAACTTCTGCAAGGGAAAAGGACAATCGAAAGAGTTTATGTGGAGGAAAATTATTTGAAAATTGTCCTGTGAAGTCCTGTACGGCAATCTGAAAAGGAAGTGAATTCTGTAGAAGAAAAGAAAGATACAATTCAGTAACAGGCATATAAATTGTAGAGAAAGATCTGCCAGAAAGAGTTAACAGTCGCTCTCTGGCTTTCATAATGATTTGAGAAAACATCTCTGGTCGCTGTAAAATAGTTTTAGACGATTGATTCGGCAGGAAAATCCACTCTAAAATCAACAATGGATCTGTAAGCGTGGTGTCCCACTGAAAAATCATGCCACAATATTTTACACTGTCCTCTAAAATTATTAATTGAAAGAATAAATCAGGGTCCCACCGAGAGGCTTGCCTCTGTTCAATGGCCCTGCAAACTCTTTGTAATGCTAATTCCGCAGAGGGTGTGAGGTGTTTGGGAGCCATTAAGTCCGCGTCTCCTTTAAGAAGATCGAATAGAGGAGCCAATTCAGAATTTGAAATACCCAGAAGGGGTCGCAACCAATTAATAGATCCCAAAAGTTTTTGAGCATCATGCAGTGTGGCTATCTGAGTATTAATAGATAGTTTTTGCGGAATTATGGAATGATTGGTAATTTTCCACCCTAGATAATTCCAGGGGGTTTGTTTTTGAATTTTTTCTGGTGAGACTTTCAAGCCTGCTTGATCGATGGCAGTTAACACAGATTCTATTGCTTTTTGTAAATCACCCTCAGTGGCAGCAGCAATTAACAGGTCATCCATATAATGATACAATATTACAGTTGGAAATTCAAGACGTACTGGGGCCAATATTTTGGCCAAATACCACTGGCAGATTGTGGGGCTATTTTTCATGCCCTGAGGTAAAACCGTCCAATGGTAGCGTTTAAGAGGTGCTCCCATATTAAGGCTAGGCACAGAAAAGGCAAACTTAGGTGCATCATCAGGATGTAAGGGAATATCAAAAAAGCAATCTTTTAAATCAATAACAATCAAATTACATTCCCACGGGATCATTGTTGGTGAAGGGAGACCTGGTTGTAACGCTCCCATTGGCTCCATAACAGCATTAATTTTTCGTAAATCTTGCAATAATCTCCAACCACCTGATTTTTTCTTAATTACAAAAACAGGAGTATTCCACGGACTGAAAGTTGGAACTACATGTCCCTTTTTTAATTGAATTTGTACCAATTGTTCTAGGGCGGTGAGTTTTTCTTCTGATAAGGGCCACTGATTCACCTACACTGGCTCCTGTGTTTTCCAGGTTAATTGTGGAATTTCACGCCCTTCATCAGTGACCCTCGTTAAAAAACCGTTTCTAAATGCAATCCCCATTGTGATAGAACATCCCTTCCCCACAGATTCAATGGTACTGGCAATACAAAGGGTCGAGTACTAGCTACCCTGTTCTCAGGACCAATGATTTGAATAACATCTTCACTCTGGTAACTGTTACCAATTCCCCCTATTCCTGCTAATGGCTGTGCAGTGCGAGTTAGATTCCACTGGCGTGGCCACTTAGCTTGGGAGATTACGGTAACATCGGCACCTGTGTCAATAAGACCTGTTAACACAACTTGTTGACACCCATTTTTAAGTTTACATTGTTTCAATGGTCTGTCCTTTGAGATCGCATGTGTCCAGTATATTTGCGGGCAGCCTGTAGATCCGAAGGCGCCCTGCCGCATGACATCTGAGGGGAAAAAATCAATATTTAAAGGTAACAACACCAATTGTGCTATTTTGCTTTTAGCGGGTATTTTGCAGGGTGGGGTAGGCGTCCAAGCCATTATTTTTATTTCTAATGCATCGTTGTCGATGACTCCTGGTAAAACAAAAAGACCACTAAAAGTACTTGATGACCGACCCACAATAAGACCCATAGTCCCGGACGGAAGAGGCCCTTGAAAAAAAGTTTCTATTATATGCACCGAGGGGTCGGCCAGAATCACTGTGAACCGGGTCGATAAATCCAGTCCGGCGCTCCGTGCTGTTGCTCTTGTAAGAGCGAGGTCACTTGCTGTGGCGCATTGAGAACTGGACACTGCTGCATCGGGTATGTTTGAAATGACTGCTGAGCCGATGGGGTTTGATACGACAGAGGAACTTGTGTCTGCGCGCGGTGTCGTGCCGCGCTGCGATAATAGTTTCCGTGCGGCTTTTTTGTGCCGTCGCTGTGCAGGGCGTGGGGGCACTGATAGCTATAGCCATGTCAATTTCTCCCGCATCTAAAGCCTGCTTTTTAATAGCAGCCCATACCGCGTATGGATCGTAATAATCGGGAATTAGATCTGGTTTTTGTCCTGTACCGAAAGGATCAGGCTCGAACGGATCGTCGCTCGGCGAATCCGGTCTGGTTACCTTGGCTACAGTTCTGGCAGGGGGAGCGTCTTCCTGCGCTCTTCCCTCTGGTAGCGGGGGGGCGCTGGGAACGGCAGAAGCGGCAGAAGTGTCTGCTCGCTCCGATTCTCGCGCTTTAATCATTTCAAATACTGTCCGCCAGGGAAATAGGAGTTTAAGTGCTTCATGATCCCCTCGCGTACTCAGGTCCCATAAACGGACTCCCGCTTTATCCCACAGTTCAGATTCAGCCTCTCTCTATCATCTACCAACAGTCCTGGCTCACGGGGGACATCCCAGACGATTGGAAGTTGGCGAATGTCACGCCAATCCACAAAAAGGGCCGGAAGGAGGACCCGGGAAACTACAGGCCCGTCAGCCTGACCTCAGTGCCTGGCAGGGTTATGGAGCAGATCATCCTCAGTGCAATCACACAGCACCTGCAGGATGGGCAAGGGATCAGACCCAGCCAGCACGGGTTTAGGAAGGGCAGGTCCTGCCTGACCAACCTGATCTCCTTTTATGATCAGGTGACCCGTTTGGTGGATGAGGGGAAGGCGGTGGATGTGGTCTACCTGGATTTCAGCAAAGCCTTTGACACCGTCCCCCATAGCATTCTCCTGAAAAAGCTGTCAGCCCACAGCTTGGACAGGAGCACCCTGTGCTGGGTTAGGAACTGGCTGGAGGGCCGGGCCCAGAGAGTGGTGGTGAACGGGGCTGCATCCAGTTGGCGGCCGGTCACTAGTGGTGTCCCCCAGGGATCAGTGTTGGGCCCAGTTCTGTTCAGTATCTTCATTGATGATCTAGATGAGGGGATTGAGTCCATCATCAGCAAATTTGCAGATGACACCAAGCTGGGAGGAAGTGTGGACCAACTCGAAGGCAGGAGGGCTCTGCAGAGGGACCTGGACAGACTAGAGAGCTGGGCCGATTCCAGCGGGATGAGGTTCAACAAGGCCAAGTGCCGGGTCCTGCACTTTGGCCACAACAACCCCATGCAGCGCTACAGGCTGGGCACAGAGTGGCTGGAGAGCAGCCAGGCAGAAAGGGACCTGGGAGTCTGCATCGACAAGAAACTGAACATGAGCCAGCAGTGTGCCCAGGTGGCCAAGAAGGCCAATGGCATCCTGGCCTGTATCAAAAACAGCGTCACCAGCAGGTCCAGGGAGGTGATTCTTCCCCTGTACTCAGTGCTGGTTAGGCCACACCTCGAGTACTGTGTCCAGTTCTGGGCCCCTCAGTTTAAGAAGGATGTAGAGGTCCTGGAACAGGTCCAAAGGAGGGCAACCATGCTGGTGAAGGGACTCGAGCACAGGCCCTATGAGGAGAGGCTGAGAGAGCTGGGGCTGTTCAGCCTGAAGAAGAGGAGGCTCAGGGGAGACCTCATTGCTGTCTACAACTACCTGAAAGGAGGCTGTAGCGAGGTGGGAACTGGACTCTTTTCACAGACGACCTTCAACAAGACAAGAGGACACAGTCTTAAGTTGTGCCAGGGGAGGTTTAGGTTAGATATTAGAAAGAATTTCTTCACGGAGAGGGTGATTAGGCTATGGAATGGACTGCCCGGAGAGGTGGTAGATTCTTCGTCCCTGGAGACATTTAAAAAAAGACTGGATGTGGCACTCAGTGCCATGGTCTAGCAACTGCTCCGGTGGGTCAAGGGTTGGACTAGATGATCTCTGAGGTCCCTTCCAACCCGGCTAATTCTATGATTCTATGATTCTATGAAAAATAGTAACAGCAGAAGTACCTGGGAATTTATCGCGGACCCATTTTAAAATGAGCTTAAGTGCATGATCCGAGATTTCTTTCTGTTGCTTATGCAACAGTTCTCTCATAAGTCTATAAACGTCCTGTTCTTCATGGGAACTTTGATTACCCATGACTTCATTTCTCCGAGCTCACCTGCCAAATGCGAGGAGGTGCAGACGGGCGGCCGCCCTCGTCCAGGCTTCTTTCAGCCTCAAATTCGAAGTTCTCGGAGACCTGCTGGCCGGCTGCTTCTTCAGCAGAATTCTTCCCGAATCACGTCCGGGGTCACCATTTTGCCGCAGCAAGGACGGGGACAGCAGTTTGATGCAAACTAAATCCGTTTATTCGTATCCTTACATGCAGTTATATACCTTTTCTTATCCCACTATTTTACAATGGTGATTTACCCAAGGAAAGAAATCGCACCTTATCTATATCACTAATCCCTTCAAGACAATCTCACGATCAGGGGGCTGCATAGTCAGGAAGTTCCATGCTTATCTAGCATAGCTCGGGACTATGTTTATCCCACGGTTTGTATGACAAACAGCTTGTCTCCATCGGTTTTGCACTGTCTGTGCATACCACCTTTGTATCTACACCCCACCATTCCTTTCATGTCCCACCTGGGACTCCTGGGACTTCCATCCCTGGTCCTTGCATCAGACTTCTCCACTCCTCTCTACAGCATGAGGTTACAGCTCCACTGCACCACCTCCCACCTGCTCTCCTTAGAGAACTGACTGCACATGAGCACAGCAGGAGATTTCCTTTGTGCAAGCCAAGAAAAGTCAAACAGAGAAAGTGAAGAAGAATTTGATGAGAAATGGTTTAGAGAGACAGATGGGAAAAGAGAAATGTGATCATCATGATAGAGGTGTCTAAAGAGACAATCAGGCTGCTGAAAGAAAGGCGAGTGTCAAGGTTTAACACTGGCCCAGTGGTTAAACCGAAACAGACGCTCTCTATTAATAACTCTCTCTCTTCCCTGATGAAAAAGGGAGAGAGAACAAGAGAGAGAGACTTCTCAGTTGGAGATTAAACTACAAGACTTTAATGAAACAGCAATGATAGAGTAAATTAGTGAACACATACAGAAATACAGGAAAAAAAAATGAGAACCACCCTCCTCCCCCTTCTCCCCCAACAACTCTCACGTCAACCGAGGCTGCAGGGTAGCCCTGGGAAAGTCCAGGCTGGACTCCTGGAGTTGGTAGCAGTCGGGAGCTGGAGGCAGGGAAAGAAGCAGGACGAGAGGCAAGAAGGGAAGCAGCTAGCTGAAGCAGGAAGAGGCGCCGGAAGGAGAGAGCAAAATTTGGAAAATCCCTCAAATTTATACTGAGTGTGACGTCTATGGGATGGAATACTCCGTTTGGTCAGTTCTAACATCTATCTTGTCTGTTCCTCCCCAAAGGAGGGCTCCTGGATGGTAAAATGCTTTCCTCAGAGCTGAGCAGTGTCCTTGGCTCTGCATACCAGTCCCCGGCAGTACCAATAAACATCAAGCGTTATCAGCCCCAAAAGCAGACATTGTCTGAGGGATCCACTGCCAATCTCAGCAACTACTTAAATAGGCTCAGCTGAAAGCAAAAGCACAAGACAGAGAATCACCTTCATCCTGGCCCAAACCAGGACATTCCACCCCTTATTCCATACCATTTGCGTCAGACTCCAATCATTAGTATCTCTTATCCTTAATCATATCTAGACACAAATTATTGCTATCTCTCTGCTGGTTACACACTTCATTGATGTCTATGCATTCACCACTCCTGCAGTTGAATTTGCCAGGCCCAAAGTACCGGATTACATTGTTACATTTTGCTTCATAAACAGTCTCTCACACCATTACACTGCCTACTCCCACGGATGCAGTTCTCATCTTCACATCGGAACCGGTCTGGTCTGCCGGTACGGGAAGGGCAGCTAGTTTCATCACTTCTATCCTTGCAGTCTGGATTCCCATCACACTGCCATCTGTTAGGCACACATTGACCACTGATGCACACAAAGTCAGATTCACCACATGTTTTCTTCACACAAGCACTTTCATCACTGCCATCTGAACAATCTTCATCATCACAAAATCATCCTGAAAAATACTTATAGAACACTGTTAGATTATGCAATTCATACAAGTTCATCACTCTCAAAAAGTCCATGCATTAGTGATTAAGCTGGACAAGCAGAAATTAGGAATGTTAGATTCCCTTGTGGTACACATTGTACTTCTTCATCTTTCATCATCACCCACCAAGTGTGTCCAGGCCCTTGAGCGAAAGCATCCCCACGAATGGGTTTGCCTTTGCCCGAGGCAGGATAAACCCAAACTGTCTTCCCTAGCAGATTCTTTTCATGCACCACAGGCACCTTGTCCCCATCTACTGTGTGTAGAAGATCTGACTGAGCAGGGCCAGCTCGATTGATGGAGCCCCTGGTATTAACTAACCAGGTAGCTTTTGCCAAGTGCTTGTCCCAGTTTTTGAAAGTTCCACCACCCATTGCCTTTAAGGAAGTTTTTAACAGTCCATTGTACCTTTCAATTTCACCTGAGGCTGGTGCATGATAGGGACTGTGGTATATCCACTCAATGCCATGTTCCTTGGCCCAGTTATTTATAAGACTATTTTTGAAATGAGTTCCATTATCTGACTCAATTCTTTCTGGTGCACCATGTCTCCACAAGACTTGTTTCTCTAGGCCCAGAATAGTGTTCCGGGCTTTGGCATGAGGCACAGGATATGTTTCCAGCCATCCTGTACTTGCCTCCACCATTGTAAGCACATAGCGCTTACCCTGGCGGGTTTGAGGCAGTGTGATGTAGTCGACTTGCCAGGCCTCCCCATACCTATATTTTGACCATCTCCCTTCATACCATAGAGGTTTCAACCTTTTAGCTTGCTTAATTGCAGCACATATGTCACAGTTGTGGATAACCTGCGCAATAGAGTCCAAAGATAAATCCACCCCTCGGTCACGAGCCCATCGATATGTTCCATCCCTGCCTTGATGACCTGAAGCATTGTGAGCCCATTTGGCCAAAAACAGTTCACCTTTACGGTCCCAGTCCAGATCTATTTGGAACACTTGAGCAGCCTCATCTGCTCTTTGGTTGTTTTGATGTTCCTCAGTAGCTCGATATGAAGGTACGTGGGCATCTACGTGACGCACTTTTACATCAAGTTTCTCTAACCTAGTAGCAATGTCTTTCCAGAGTTCAGCAGCCCAGATAGGTTTATCTCTACGTTGCCAGTTATTTTTTTTCCACTGCTTTAATCAACCCCATAAGGCATTTGCTACCATCCATGAGTCAGTATAGAGGTAAAGTCTCGGCCATTTTTCTTGTTCAGCAATGTCCAAAGCCAATTGGATGGCTTTTACCTCTGCAAATTGACTTGATTCATCATCTCCTTCATCTGTTTTTGCAACTAGTCGTGTAGGATTCCACACGGCAGCTTTCCACCTTCGATGGCCTCCTACCAGACGACAGGATTCATCAGCGAAAAGAGGATATTTTTTCTCATTCTCTGGTAGTTGGTCGTATGGTGGGGCTTCTTCAGCCCGTTTCCCCACTTTTCCTGGTGGCATTCCAAAGTGCTTACCTTCTGGCCAATGTGTTATTGCTTCTACAATTCCTGGACGATTAAGTCTTCCTATCCTAGCTCTCTGTGAGAGTAAGGCAATCCATTTACTCCAGGTAGCATCGGTAGCATGATGGGAAGATTCTCTACCTGTATACATAAAGCCCAGCACAGGTAATCGTGGCACTAGGAGGAGCTGTGCTTCAGTACCAATCACTTCTGAAGCGGCTCTAACTCCTTCGTATGCGGCCAGTATCTCTTTCTCAGTGGCTGTGTAGTTGGCTTCGGAGCCTTTGTAGTTTTGACCCCAAAATCCTAGAGGTCGGCCTCGAGTCTCTCCTGGAGCTTTCTGCCAGAGGCTCCATGTAGGACCATCACCTCCACCTCCGGTGTAAAGCACATTTTTAATGTCTCGCCTTGTTACAATTGGTCCAAGGGCCATTGCCTGCACAATCTCCTGTTTAATACTTTCAAAAGCAGCTTGTTGTTCTGAGCCCCATTTAAAGTCTTTCTTCTTCCGGGTAACCTCGTAGAGAGGTTTCACAATCTGATTATAAAGAGGAATATGCATCCTCCAGAAACCAACAGTTCCTAAGAAGGACTGAGTTTCCTTTTTGGTAGTTGGTGGGGCCATAGCTGTTATTTTGTTAATCACATCCATGGGGCTGTGGCGACGTCCATCTTTCTACTTAATTCCCAAAAACTGTATCTCCTGTGCAGGTCCCTTGACCTTGCTCCTTTTAATGGCAAAACCAGCCTCTAGGAGGATTTCAATTATTTTCTTAACTTTTTCATAGACTTCCTTTGCTGTGTCACCCCACACAATGATGTCATCGATGTACTGTAGATGCTCTGGAGCTCCACCCCTTTCCAAGGCATCATGGATCAGTCCATGGCAGATGGTAGGACTATGTTTCCACCCCTGGGGCAGTCGATTCCAAGTGTATTGGACACCCCTCCAGGTGAAAGCAAACTGTGCTCTGCATTCTGGTGCTATAGGAATAGCAAAAAATGCATTAGCAATGTCAATAGTAGCATACCACCTGGCTGCCTTTGACTCCAGCTCATACTGAAGTTCTAGTATGTCCGGCACAGCAGCGTTTAGTGGTGGTGTAACCTCATTCAAGGCACGATAATCCACTGTCAGCCTCCACTCTCCGTTAGGCTTTTTCACTGGCCATAGAGGACTGTTGAAGGGTGAGTGAGTCTTGCTGATCACTCCTTGGCTCTCTAGTTGCCGGATCAGCTTGTGGATGGGGATCACAGCATCTCTGTTGACGCGATATTGTCTACAATGTACTACTGAAGTAGCAGTTGGCAGCCGCTGGTTTATAGTTTTCAGCAATCCCACTACAAAGGATTTATCTGTAAGGCCAGACAAAGCATGTAGCCATTCTTCGTTCTCAGTCTTAATAGCTGCAGTACCAAAGGACCAGCGGTACCCTTTCGGGTCCTCGAAATCACCTCCCTTGAGGTAGTCTATGCCAAGGATGCACGGAGCATCTGGACCAGTCACTATTGGGTGCTTATGCCACTTTACTCCAGTGAGGCTCACATCAGCCTTTACAATAGTCAGTTCTTTAGATCCTCCAGTCACTCCAGAAATAGTGACGGAGTCTGTCCCTTTCTGATTCGATGGCATTAGGGTGCACTGTGCACCAGTGTCCACCAAGGCTTTATACTTCTGTGGCTCTAATGTGCCAGGCCATAGAATCCACACAATCCAATAGATTCGGTTGTCCCTCTCCTCCACCTGGCTGGAGGCAGGGCACCTCTAAGCTTGAGCACATACAGCATTGTCAGTATGTTCATTACTGGAGCTTGCGTCCCCAGTGCTCACGCCTGATATACAGGGATCTCAAGTCACCAGCATATTTAGATTGGGTAACTCCACACTGGAGACTCGAGCAGCCATCTTTTCAGAAGGACCTCCTTTTGCCCTCGGCTTGCTCATCAACTCAAGCACTCGGTCCTGTAGGGCAGCAGTAGGTTTCTTGTCCCACTTTCTCATATCTTCTCCATACTCACATAGGAGTGCCCATAGGGTTCCTCTTGCTAATTTCTGTTTCTCTTGATCCTGCCTCGTAGGAGGGCGCCTCCTCTTAATGGCTGCAACGGGGTGTTCTTCTTCTGTCTGAGGAGAAAGGGGTGAATGCAGTCTCTCAGATGCCCTCTTGATAGCCGAGACCCATGCCCGACAAAGGGATATGACACCATCCTCACACTCCCGTACAGTTTTAATTACTTCACCCACAGTTGAATCCACATCTGCAGGAACCCATAGCTTTACTGACAGTGTGTGGTTAAAAGGTGGTGGGGCAGCATGCACAAACCTTTGCATCATAGGCCGAGGGCACGGTACGTGATAAGGATCTTCAACGTCATCATTATTATAGATCACGTCTCATACAGCCAGTTCTTCCAGGTACCTGATAGCTTTTCCAAGTTTGGCTGCTTTGACCTGTGGGCAGTCTATTTCCTCTTTATAGGGGTATCTCTCCCTCACAGCTGACAAAAGTCGTTTCCATAGACTGGTAGTTCCAGCCTTTTCCTCAAATGCCCGATCAATACCTGCATCTTTGGCCAGGGATCCCAATTGCCTGGCTTACTTCTGAGTTAATGTTATAGTAGCAGCCCCATCATTCCAGCATTGAAGTAACCAAGAGAGGAGTGGTTCACCTGAGAAATGGCTGTAGTCTTTTCTCAGAGTACGCAAGTCCCTCATGGAATAGGACTGAGCAGATTCTGAGTCTGAGTCCTCATCTGACTCTGCTCTAGAGTATGCTCTACGAGGAGAGCCATTATCCTCTATTTCCTCTATCACCTGGTCATCTTGTTCAGACTTGGAAGGGTTAAGGCTCATTTCTGATTTCCATTGTTTTCCTTTCCTCCTAGTTATAGGATCAACAAGTAACTGTGTGGGCTGAGGGGGAGAGGCTGAGGTGTCTGCAGCTGTAGCAGCCGCAGGGCTTGCTTTTTGAGCAGGAGCAGTGTCTGTGGGAGTGGAGACAGCAACTGGAGCTGTAACAGAAACACTGGCGATGCTGGCCGGCCTTATCTGAGTTATGCCCTTGCGTGAGGGGGCTCGAGAAGCGGCTGGGGAGGCAGGAGTGGGGGTGCTCCCTGTATGAGGAGCAGCTCTCACTCTCCGAACAGCAACTCTCGGCCTCCGAGAAGACATACTCAATCTCATTACTGTGGTTTTTGCATTACTCCTCACCAATATATAAGAGAAATTAACAACACCTACCAGAAGATTGAGAAAGGTAATGCTATTGCCACCAAAATCTGATGGAGTTACCCCAAAATATGATGGAATGGTATAATTTCCCAAATTAAAACTGGGAGTGTAATTACCAATCAAATTTCTTATCTCTGTATGAAACACCACCGCTCCATGCACCATGGCAAACACCAGTATTGAAGACCATATTGCAACGATGGTTCTCAAGCAGCTCCTACGCAGGAAAACCCACATAGTAGCACTCATTACAGCAGCAAAATTGCACATTACATATCCCAAATACCAAAGGTATGGCATGATTAGTCTAATCTCCAACCCTATGAATTTTTCAAAGAACGGGGTCTGGTTCCAGCTCAGGAAAACCATTCTTTCACTGAAGTTAGAATTCAAACTATTCAGAGAAATTGGTCAAAAGTGAAGCTAGATTCGAGCCAAGTAGTTCGAGCCCCACGTTGGGCGCCAATAAATCTGTCAAGGTTTAACAGTGGCCCGGCGGTTAAACCGAAACAGATGCTCTCTATTAATAACTCTTTCTCTTCCCTGATGAAGAAGGGAGAGAGAACAAGAGAGACTTCTCAGTTGGAGATTAAACTACAAGACTTTAATGAAACAGCAATGATAGAGTAAATTAGTGAACACATACAGAAATACAGGAAAAAAAAATGAGAACCACCCTCCTCCCCCTTCTCCCCCAACAACTCTCACGTCAACCGAGGCTGCAGGGTAGCCCTGGGAAAGTCCAGGCTGGACTCCTGGAGTTGGTAGCAGTCGGGAGCTGGAGGCAGGGAAAGAAGCAGGACGAGAGGCAAGAAGGGAAGCAGCTAGCTGAAGCAGGAAGAGGCGCCGGAAGGAGAGAGCAAAATTTGGAAAATCCCTCAAATTTATACTGAGTGTGACGTCTATGGGATGGAATACTCCGTTTGGTCAGTTCTAACATCTATCTTGTCTGTTCCTCCCCAAAGGAGGGCTCCTGGATGGTAAAATGCTTTCCTCAGAGCTGAGCAGTGTCCTTGGCTCTGCATACCAGTCCCCGGCAGTACCTATAAACATCAAGCGTTATCAGCCCCAAAAGCAGACATTGTCTGAGGGACCCGCTGCCAATCTCAGCAACTACTTAAAGAGGCTCAGCTGAAAGCAAAAGCACAAGACAGAGAATCACCTCCATCCTGGCCCAAACCAGGACAGCGAGCTTTGAACAACCTGCTGCTCAAAGACGCACGCAGGGGAGAGGCATCTGAATGAACAAAGAGTAGGAGAAGGGGACAATTGGAGAGGAATGGGAATGGCCTTTGCCTGGACAGCCTGTGTCTGGAAAGGTGACTTTAGAAATGGTCACTGTATCACCACCACCATGCAGAAGTTTATGTTGAGGCTCTGCACTTGGTTTGCTTTTTGACTTGGGGTAGTTGGGAGGTGTTGTGCATTTTCCTACAGTTTTATTGCTCATCTTCACACCCCACTGCCCCCAGGATGAGTCCTGACATAAAAGTGAGGGATGGGCTCTAATTTCCCATTGCCTCATGTTCAGAGTTTGGCCTTACTGATACATAAATTAAATAAATAAATAAATACATAAACAAATAATTAAAAATCTGTGGCTTCAGAGCCACCTTTATAGAATCTTCTCCTCCCTGCAATCATGGCCTCCAGTGACCTTCTCTAACCAGTCTCTTGGGATGCTTTCTCAGAAATGGGACTCAGTTGAGCCAATCAATACTTCAAAATAATTTGGGTTTTTTTTGTTTTTTGCTTTATTTTCTTAAAAGGTTTTTTTTTTCTGTCTCCTGTCAGTACCTGAGGATCATGGACTCAGTCCCACTGGCACTATGGGGCCCATTACAGTACTGACCAGCCATGTCTCACCCTCTGGTGTTTTAGTGTTCAAGACTTGCAGAGCTTATCGGAGAGGTTCCAGTGTGGAGGATGATAACAAAGACTATCAAATAAAAATTAATGAAAATTTCTATTTTAGTGGTTTTCAGTTTAGAAATTTATATTCAATAGTTATTGGTGAAGAGTGTCTCTTCAAAAGATCTGGACAGTGAAGAAAAACCTTTGAGATCACTCCATGAAGAGCATTACTCCTCACTACCCCAGCACAACATTGCTCTCATTGGCTCCCTGGGAAGGGTCTGGCATAATGTGCCTCCACCACTTTGTCAGCACCTTGTCACCATCACCTTGTTTCTGCTACCACTTCTACCCTCCATCCAGCAGCTGCTGCTCGTTCAGGTAATTCCTGTCCCCATGCTGCCACTTCATCCCCATCCACCCACCCTGCATGGCACCAGCATCATCGGGGTCTCTGCAGGGAGCCCCGAGCGATGGCAGCGATTGTCCTGTCACACAATGAGGGGATGGGGGCATTGACAGCGAGCCCGTTCCTGCCCTGCCTGCAGGAAACCTTCCATTAGGGGCAGGAGGAGCAATGCATGACAGTTGTCCCTTTCCAAAAGCCCGCACCAGCGTCTCTTTCCTACGGCAGCTGCTTTCTGCACTACCATCAATAATGCCCTTCCGTGCCCTCCATGCCTCCCACCAGCCTTGGCCCTGCTGTGCTGGGTTTGCCCAGAGGCTGTGCAAGTGAAGAGAGGAAAGGGGGAGGGTGGGGCCAGGGAATCCAAATGAAAATAGTCTCCAGCTGACACCAATAAAAGATCAGGGTGTCCCACCAGGCACTATTATAGGGGTATTCCTCCCCTCCCTCCTTGTGGGGGGGGTGGGGGTGGGGGTGGGGGTGGGGGTGGGGGTGGGGGTGGGGGTGGAGGTGGAGGTGGAGGTGGAGGTGGAGGTGGAGGTGGAGATGGAGATGGAGAATTGGCTTTACAGTGCCACCTGGAGTTGCTGAACGAGTGCCAGCTGCTTGCCAGAAGTGACAAGGTTGAGGTGTCAAATTGTCCCTGTCCCTCCTGAGACCTGTGTTTTCTTTTCCTGAGACTTCTCCCCTGCAGGCTGCAGCTGGATGTTACAGCTCCTTTGCACCAGCTCCCAACCCATCTCCATTAGAGAGCTGCTGCTCTCAGGCACAGCAGTTTTCTTTTTTGTAAGCCAAGAAAAATAAAGCAGATAATTTTTCCCAGTAATTGAATTTTTTAGTCAGATGATTATTCACATTAGTGTTAGAATCAATAATAATATTAATATGTAATTATGTGTTACTTCATTAAATAAACTATTTCTATTTCAATCCATTAATCTCATCCTTTTTTCCAGCCCATGGTTGTGGTGGAAGGTGAGTGAGTGGCTGTGTGGTGCTTAGTGTGTTTCTGGGATTAAACCAGCACAGTCATTTTTGGTGGTAAATATAGGGCACAAAGGGCTGAGATAAAGACAGGTCTGATCAGAGCATGTTAAAACAAACTAGATATAATTCTTCATTGTATGGGTTTAACAGTGGCTGGTCACCATGTTGGTTGGTTAGCTCTCAGACCTGTTCTTAGAGCTGTGGGATGTCACACCTTCCTTGCTCTTCGTTGTGCGGATTGTCAGCTCAGGACTCTGCTCAAGGGCATCACTGGGCTGTGCTGTGCTGTGTGAAACTGACCCAAGACCTGCAGTCAGTATGGCCATCATCTCCCTCCTGCGGGTGCCACCTCCTGCAGACTGTCAGCAGCTACAGGCCTTACAGTTTCTTTTATGAGCAACCTATGGAGGAGATATGGCTGTTCTTTGGGTGCCATCTCCTGGACTTTTTTAGTTAATTACCTTTTCTCCTTTAATAAGGAGTCATCATTCCTCATCTTCTCATTCTCTGTGTGTTCCCTACAATGGTTGAATTTTTGAAGATTTTGACTATCATTGGGATCCTGAAACCTCTACAGTCCCGTTGCTGGGAAACAATATGGATCTGGTTGTGGTTTAGGTCTTGTTCAGGGTCAAACAACTATCTCTGTGTATTTTCTAGGGATTAGCTTCACTTACTTGATTGTAGCACATTTTATGTTCATGGATCACCTGTGCAAGAGTGTCCATGCTCAGGTCAACCCCTCCATCACAAGGCCATATGTGTGTTTAGCCTCTTCTTTGATGGGCTCATGAGGCCAAAATCAGACCCACCTGAGCCTTGCTAACTTTTTCAACCTGACCCACCTGCTGATTCTTTGTGTGTTCTTCACTAGCCTAAATCTTGGCTATGTGGGCATTTATGGTATGTACTTTTACAACCAAGTTCCGGAGATGGGACACAACATCTTTCCAGGCTGAAGCAGCCCAGAAGCTGCCACTTGCTCTGCTCCCATTTACTGTACCCATCCCCATGGGGCGTTTGTGTCACGGTTTAACACTGGCCCGGCAATTAAACCGAATAACAGACGCTCTCTATTAATCTCTCTCTCTCCTTGATAGAGAAAGGAGAGAGAATAAGGGAGAGAGACTTATGGGTTGGAAACTAAACTACACAACTTTAATGAAACAGTAGTGATAAATAGGTAAAATTACTAAATATATACAAATATACAGGAAAATAGAAACCACATTCCTCCCTCCTTTCCCCCAGTAACTCTCACGTCACCACCGAGGCTGTAGGGCAGCCCTGGGAAAGTCCAGGCTGGACTCCTGGAGTCGGCAGCAGTTGGGAACCAGAGGCAGGAACACACAGATATGGGCTGGCATGGATCAGGACCACAGGCAGATGAACGGACGGGATCCTTCCAGGATGCCGGGTGAAGGAAGGGAAGCAGGAAATCAGGAAAAGATCTGGCTCGGCCCTCGTGATGCCTCAAATTTATACTGAGTGTGACGTATATGGGATGGAATACTCTGTTTGGTTAATTCTGGCATCTATCTTGTCTGTTCCTCCCTAAAGGAGGGTTCAGGTGGGACCTCTGTATCCTCCCCCGGACGGTAAAATGTTTTCCCTCAGAGCTGAGCAGTGTCCTTGGCTCTGCATACCAGTCTCTAGCAGTAACTATAAACATCAAGTGTTATCAGTCCTAGAAGCACACACACTGCATGAGAAACTTGCTGTTAATTTCAGCAAATGCAACTACTTACAAGGGACTTAGCTAAAAGCAAAAAGTACAGAAACAGAAAACCACCTTTATCCTGGCCCAAACCAGGACATTCCACCCCTTATTCCATACCATTTGCGTCATACTCTAATCATTACTATCTCTTATTCTTAAACATACAAAAATTATTACTATCTCTCAGTGCTAAAATTCACTAAGTAATTCAGTCTACAATTGCAGATGTTCATCTATTGTACCAGATTCTCAAAAGAAGGACCAGTCTTCACAGTTCATGTCCATGGTCCACAAGTTGCAGGTTGTAGATGGTAATTTCAAGGAAGTTACTGGATGCCAGCCGATGAACCTAGTTCTGGCTTCATCACCACAAAATCATCCTGAAAAACACTCATAGAACACTGTTAGTTTATGCAACAGTTCACATAACAGTAGTTATGGTGGGATACGAGTTCATGACTCCCAAAGAGTCCATGCATTACTGATTAAGCTAGACAAGCAGAAATTAGGAATTCTCACCTAGTGTTAGATTCCCTTGTGGTACACATTGTACTTCTCCATCTTTCATCATCACCCACCAAGTGTGTCCAGGCCCTTGAGCGAAAGCAACCCCACGAATGGGTTTGCCTTTGCCCGAGGTAGGATAAACCCAAACTGTTTTCCCTAGCAGATTCTTCTCATGCACCACAGGCACTTTGTCCCCATCTACTGTGTGTAGAAGATCTGACTGAGCAGGACCAGCTCGATTGATGGAACCCCTGGTATTAACTAACCAGGTAGCTTTTGCCAAGTGCTTGTCCCAGTTTTTGAAAGTTCCACCACCCGTTGCCTTTAAGGTAGTTTTTAACAGACCATTGTACCTTTCAATTTTACCTGAGGCTGGTGCATGATAGGGGATATGGTATATCCACTCAATACCATGTTCTTTGGCCCAGTTATTTATGAGACTATTTTTGAAATGAGTTCCATTATCTGACTCAATTCTCTCTGGTGTACCATGTCTCCACAAGACTTGTTTCTCTAGGCCCAGGATAGTGTTCCGGGCTGTGGCATGAGGCACAGGATATGTTTCCAGCCATCCTGTACTTGCCTCCACCATTGTAAGCACATAGCGCTTACCCTGGCGAGTTTGAGGCAGTGTGATGTAGTCGACTTGCCAGGCCTCCCCATACCTATATTTTGACCATCTCCCTTCATACCACAGAGGTTTCAACCTTTTAGCTTGCTTAATTGCAGCACATATGTCACAATCGTGGATAACCTGCGCAATAGAGTCCAAAGATAAATCCACCCCTCGGTCACGAGCCCATCGATATGTTCCATCCCTGCCTTGATGACCTGAAGCATTGTGGGCCCATTTGGCCAAAAACAGTTCACCTTTATGGTCCCAGTCCAGATCTATTTGGAACACTTGAGCAGCCTCATCTGCTCGTTGGTTGTTTCGATGTTCCTCAGTAGCTCGATATGAAGGTATGTGGGCATCTACGTGACGCACTTTTACATCAAGTTTCTCTAACCTAGTAGCAATGTCTTTCCAGAGTTCAGCAGCCCAGATAGGTTTATCTCTACGTTGCTAGTTGTTTTGCTTCCACTGCTTTAACCAACCCCATAAGGCATTTGCTACCATCCATGAGTCAGTATAGAGATAAAGTCTTGGCCACTTTTCTTGTTCAGCAACGTCCAAAGCCAATTGGATGGCTTTTACCTCTGCAAATTGACTTGATTCACCATCTCCCTCATCTGTTTTTGCAACTAGTCGTGTAGGATTCCATACAGCAGCTTTCCACCTTCGATGGCCTCCTACCAGACGACAGGATCCATCAGTGAAAAGAGCATATTGTTTCTCACTCTCTGGTAATTGATCGTATGGTGGGGCTTCTTCAGCCCGTTTTACCACTTTTCTTGGTGGCATTCCAAAGTGTTTGCCTTCTGGCCAATTTGTTATTGCTTCTACAATTCCTGGACGATTAAGTCTTCCTATCCTAGCTCTCTGTGAGAGTAAAGCAATCCATTTACTCCAGGTAGCATCGGTAGCATGATGGGAAGATTCTCTACCTGTGTACATAAAACCCAGTACAGGTAATCGTGGCACTAGGAGGAGCTGTGCTTCAGTACCAATCACTTCTGAAGCAGCTCTAACTCCTTCGTATGCGGCCAATATCTCTTTTTCAGCAGCTGTGTAGTTTTCTTCGGAGCCTTTGTAGTTTCGACCCCAAAATCCTAGAGGTCGGCCTCGAGTCTCTCCTGGAGCTTTCTGCCAGAGGCTCCATGAAGGACCATCACCTCCATCTCCGGTGTAAAGAATATTTTTGATGTCTGGCCCTGTTCGAATTGGTCCAAGGGCCATTGCCTGCACAATCTCCTGTTTAATATTCTCAAAAACAGCTTGTTGTTCTGAGCCCCATTTAAAGTCTTTCTTCTTCCGAGTAACCTCATAGAGAGGTTTCACAATCTGATTATAAAGAGGAATATGCATCCTCCAGAAACCAACAGTTCCTAAAAAGGACTGTGTTTCCTTTTTGGTAGTTGGTGGGGCCATAGCTGTTATTTTGTTAATCACGTCCACTGGGATGTGGCGACGCCCATCTTGCCACTTAACTCCCAGAAACTGTATCTCTTGTGCAGGTCCCTTGACCTTGCTCCTTTTAATAGCAAAACCAGCCTCTAGAAGGATTTCAATTATCTTCTTACCTTTCTCGTAGACTTCCTTTGCTGTGTCACCCCACACAATGATGTCATCGATGTACTGTAGATGTTCTGGAGCTCCACCCTTTTCCAAGGTATCATGGATCAGTCCATGGCAGATGGTAGGACTGTGTTTCCACCCCTGGGGCAGTCGATTCCAGGTGTACTGGACACCTCTCCAGGTGAAGGCAAATTGTGCTCTGCATTCTGGTGCTATAGGAATAGCAAAAAATGCATTAGCAATATCAATAGTAGCATACCACCTGGCTGCCTTTGACTCCAGCTCATACTGAAGTTCTAGTATGTCCAGCACAGCAGCACTTAGTGGCGGTGTAACCTCATTCAGGGCACGATAGTCCACTGTCAGCCTCCACTCTCCATTTGGCTTTTTCACTGGCCATACAGGACTGTTGAAGGGTGAATGAGTCTTGCTGATCACTCCTTGGCTCTCTAGTTGCCGGATCAGCTTGTGAATGGGGATCACAGCATCTCTGTTGACACGATATTGTCTACGGTGCACTACTGAAGTAGCAGTTGGCAGCTGCTGGTTTGTAGTTCTCAGCAATAAAACTACAAAGGATTTATCTGAAAGGCCAAACAAAGCATGCAGCCATTCTGCATTCTCAGTCTTAATAGCTGCAGTACCAAAGGACCAGCGGTACCCTTTCGGGTCCTCGAAATCACCTCCCTTGAGGTAGTCTATGCCAAGGATGCAAGGAGCATCTGGACCAGTCACTATTGGGTGTTTATGCCACTTTATTCCAGTGAGGCTCACATCAGCCTTCACAATAGTCAGTTCTTTGGATCCCCCCGTCACTCCAGAAATAGTGACGGAGTCTGTGCCTTTTTGATTCGATGGCATTAGGGTGCACTGTGCACCAGTGTCCACCAAGGCTTTATACTTTTGTGGCTCTAATGTGCCAGGCCATCGAATCCACACAATCCAATAGATTCGGTTGTCCCTCTCCTCCACCTGGCTGGAGGCAGGGCACCTCTAAGCTTGAGCACATACAGCATTGTCAGTATGTGCATTACTGGAGCTTGCATCCCCAGTACTCACACCTGATGTGCAGGGATCTTGAGTCACCAGCATTTTTGGGTTGGGTAACTCTACACTGGAGACTTGAGCAGCCATCTTTTTAGAAGGACCTCCTTTTGCCTTTGGCTTACTCATCAACTCAAACACTCGGTCCTGTAGGGCAGCAGTAGGTTTCTTGTCCCACTTTTTCATTTCCTCTCCATACTTACACAGGAGTGCCCATAGGGTCCCTCTTGCTGATTTCTGTTTCTCTCGATTCTGTCTCATAGGAGGGCGTCTCCTCTTAATGGCTGCAATGCGGTGTCCTCCGTCTGTCTGAGGAGAAGGGGGTGAATGCCATTCCTCAGATGCTCTCTTAATAGCTGAGACCCAGGCCCGACAAGGGGCTATGACAGCATCTTCACACTCTCGTACAGTTTTAATCACATCACCCACAGTTGCATCTACCTCTGCAGGAACCCATAGCATTACTGATAGTGTATGATTAAAAGGTTGTGGTGCAGCATGCACAAACCTTTGCATCATAGGTTTAGGGCATGGTACGTGATAGGGATCTTCAATGCCATCATTATTATAGATCACGTCTCGCACAGCCAATTCTTCGAGATACCCGATAGCTTTTCCAAGTCTGGCTGCTTTGATCTGTGGGCAGTCTATTTCCTCTTTATAGGGATATCTCTCCCTTACAGCTGACAAGAGTCGTTTCCACAGGCTGGTAGTTCCAGCCTTTTCCCCAAATGCCCGATCAATACCTGCATCTTT
Source organism: Calypte anna (assembly GCF_003957555.1). Taxonomy (NCBI): domain Eukaryota; kingdom Metazoa; phylum Chordata; class Aves; order Apodiformes; family Trochilidae; genus Calypte; species Calypte anna. The sequence continues at coordinate 17,643,195 of NC_044276.1, forward strand.
AGCTAGGGATCCCAACTGCCTGGCTTCCTTCTGAGTTAATGTTATGGTAGCAGCCCCCTCATTCCAGCATCGGAGTAACCAAGAGAGAAGTGGTTCACCTGAAAAACGGCTGTAGTCTTTTCTCAGAGTACGCAAGTCTCTCATGGAATAGGGCTGAGCAGATTCTGAGTCTGAGTCCTCATCTGACTCTGCTCTAGCTGCTCTAGCTGGTCTAGGAGGAGAGCCATTATCCTCTATTTCCTCTATCACCTGGTCATCTTGTTCAGACTTGGAAGGGTTAAAGCTCGCTTCTGATTTCCATTGTTTTCCTTTTCTCCTAGTTACAGGGTCAACAAGTAACTGTGTGGGCTGAGGGGGAGAGGCTGTAGTATCTGCAGCAGTAGCAGCAGCAGGGCTTGCTTTCTGAGCAGCAGCACTGTCTGTGGGAGTAGAGACAGCAACTGGAGCTGTAGCCGATAAGCTGGCAATGCTCGCCGGCCTTATCTGAGTTGTGCCCTTGCGTGAGGGGGGGCGAGAAGCGGCTGCAGAGGCAGGAGTGGGGGTGCTCTCTTTACGAGGTGTGCTCGTTCCCCTAGTTGTAATTGTCTTATTCCTCACCAACATATGGTAGCACATGAACACCTGAACACCAAAAATCAGGAGGCACAAAACTATAACAATCATAATGCTACTGTTACTAAAATCAGGTGGAGTCAGCCCAAAATATGATGGAATGGTATAATTTTCTAAATTAAAACTGGGAGTGTAATTACCAACCAAGTTTTTTATCTCTATATGAAACACTACTGCACCATGCACCATGATATACACCAGTATTGAGGACGATATTGCAACGATGGTTCTTAAGCAACTCTTACGAACGAAAACCCACATAGCAGCACCAATTCCAGCTGCGAAAAGACAGATTGCATACCCTAAATACCAAAGGTACGGTACGATTGGTTTAATCTCCAACCCTGTGAAATTTCCAAAGAACAAGGTCTGATTCCAGCTCAGGAAAGCCATTCTTTCACTGGAGTTGGAATTCAAACTGTTCAGGCAATTTAGTCAAAATTTAAACTGGACTCGAGCCAATTAGCTCGGGCCCCACGTTGGGCACCAATAAATCTGTCACGGTTTAACACTGGCCCGGCAATTAAACCGAATAACAGACGCTCTCTATTAATCTCTCTCTCCTTGATAGAGAAAGGAGAGAGAATAAGGGAGAGAGACTTATGGGTTGGAAACTAAACTACACAACTTTAATGAAACAGTAGTGATAAATAGGTAAAATTACTAAATATATACAAATATACAGGAAAATGGATACCACATTCCTCCCCCCTCTCCCCCAATAACTCTCACGTCACCACCGAGGCTGTAGGGCAGCCCTGGGAAAGTCCAGGCTGGACTCCTGGAGTCGGCAGCAGTCGGGAACTGGAGGCAGGAACACACAGATATGGGCTGGCACGGATCAGGACCACAGGCAGATGAACAGACAGGATCCTTCCAGGATGCCGGGTGAAGGAAGGGAGGAAGGGAAAAGATCTGGAAAAGATCTGGCTCGGCCCTCGTGATGCCTCAAATTTATACTGAGTGTGACGTATATGGGATGGAATACTCTGTTTGGTCAATTCTGGTATCTATCTTGTCTGTTCCTCCTCAAAGGAGGGCTCAGGTGGGACCTCTGTATCCTCCTGGACGGTAAAATGTTTTCCCTCAGAGCTGAGCAGTGTCCTTGGCTCTGCATACCAGTCTCTAGCAGTAACTATAAACATCAAGTGTTATCAATCCTAGGAACACACACTGCCTGAGAAACTTACTGTTAATTTAGCAAGTGCAACTACTTACAAGAGACTTAGCTAAAAGCAAAAGTACAGAAACAGAAAACCACCTTTATCCTGGCCCAAACCAGGACACTCTGCAAACTGGCTCCATTGACCTTCTCCTTCAGCAGTTTGTGCCCCTTGTTGTGAAGCAATAGGCCAGGCAGGAGAGGCACTGGCATGGTCCTGTGTGTTAGGGAGAGTTTTGATTGATGGTGATGGATTGATGGCTTAACGATGGTGAGGACTGGTGAAGTATTAATTGAAAAGAATCAGAGGGAAAGGCAACAAGGCAGATACCATGTTTGGAGTCTAGAGCATCCAACAACGATGGAGAGGCCAATGAAGCATTCTTAGAATAGCTAAGACCTTGTTCTCATGGGAAATTTCACCTTTGCAAATGTCTGCTGGAAATAAAGTACAGCAGAGAGGGAACAGTCCTGGAGTGGGTGGAACAGATCTTCCTAACATAGCTGCTGAGGGAACCATCTGAATAATACACCTCATGTGACCTACTGCTTGTAAACAGAGAAGGACTTGTGGGTGATGTGATGGTTGGATGTAGTGAAATGAGGCAACCAGGTGCCACTAATTGCCAGGGAGTGGGCATGAGCTTGTGTTAAGCCCACCTGTGCCTGATTAAGGCGGGCCCTAACTGCGCATGTGCAGGATTAGGGGGCCAATAAAAGGTGAGTCTTGAAGCACAGGCTTGGCTTGCTCCTGAGCACACCTGCAGAGAGGTTAGCTGCTTTGTCTCAGCACTGCACTAACTTGGTTGCGCTACTAGAGGCCATCTTGGGTTCAGTTATGATGAAATGATAGTTTCTTTCTGTGGAGATGCAAGGAGGAGGTCCAGCAGAACTGTAACCTTTACAGTTACAGTTACAGTCACGGGGCCTGGATCCAGCATTGGGCCAACCAGTGTGGGAGGGCTGATGTCAGTGAAACTCCCAAAGCCACCAACACAGCCCTTCTTTATATAGGCCTGTTTCATTTATGAAGCATGGTAGAGACATATCAGGTTGAACAACCAGAGTAGACCTCCTTTCACTTCTTTCTCCAGTCCTTATCTCTGTTGTTTGAAGGCCCTAGGCCATATGCAGACCCTGATATGTCTCCTTGCTCTCCAGCAAACCCTTTCAAAATGCTAACGAGGATTTTTTCAGGAGTTTGCAGAGCTGACTTGGTACCCTGCTCCCTGTGGACATGGTTCCTCCACGGTCCTTTACAACAAGATCTGCTCTGACATGCTCCACGGGCTGCAGGTCCACAACTGCTCCATTGTGGTCCTTCACAGGCTGATTCGCAACTGCTCCACCATGATCTTTCAGAGACTGCTCCATTGTGCTCCTCCCTGGATTACAAGGAGACAGCCTGTCATCTCACTGCAGAATGTAGAGGCACTTCTGTTCAAGGCAATTTCTCCCTCTCCTCCCTCACCAACCTTGGTCTCCCTACTCTGGCAGTGCTCTTTCTCCTGATACTGCTATCTCTTCCCCCTCTCCTCTGCCTTCAAGCCTTACAACGGGTTGTTTCCCCTTCTTGAATGTGTTAATTGCAGAGGTTTACCCATTGTCATTGATGGATGATGTCACTGATGGCACTGATGGCCTCAACATTAGCCAGAGGAAGGCCTGGACATTTTGGAGCTGGGAGAGCTTTCAGCAGCTTCTCATAGAAGCCACCCCTGGGGCCCCTGCCCTTCTCCAAAAAACAGCACCACATCAATCCAGAGCGGCTGCTTAGGATAGATGTTAGCACAGGACATTGCAGAGTTGAGTTAATGGTTGTACTTGATGATCTTAAAGGTCTTTTCCAACCAGAACAAACCTGTGATTGATTCTGTGGTTTGCAAAAGGTACAAAGAGACTCAAGTAATGAGAAGTGGATGTCACCTCTCTGGACTTCTGCAAGGCCTTTGGCATGGTCCCCCACAATATCCTACTCACCAACTTGGAGAGACAGGGATTTGATGGGTGGACTGTTCAGGGGATAAGAAACTGGCAGGATGGTTGCATCTAGAGGGATGTGGTCAATTGCTTGAAGTTCAGATGCAGATCCTCAGGGGTCATGTACTGTTTAATATTTTTATCAGCTATATAGACAGCGGGATCGAGTGCACCATCAGCAAGTTTGCAGATGACACCAAGCTGAGTGGTGCTGTTGATAAGCCAGAGGGACAGAATGTCACCCAGAAGGACGAGGGGCAATGGTTTTAAATTAGAGAAGAGCTGATCTAGATTGCATGTTAGAAAAAGAATTCTTTACCATGAGGATAGAGGAAAAATGGAACTGGTTGCCCAGGGAGGTAGCTGAGGCCTCATCCCTGGGGATATTCAAGGTGAGCCTTGATGATATGGAGAAGGCTGAGGTACTCAATGACTGTTTTCCTCAGTCTTTACCAGCAAGGGCTCTGGCCACACCACCATCCAAGTCAGAGAAAACAAAGGCAGGGGCTCAGAGGAGGGCGATCTGCCCACTGTAGCAGAAAAGCAGGTTTGAGACCATCTAAAGATCATGAAATTGCACAAATCCATGGGACCTGACGAGTTCTATCCATGGGTCTTGAGAGATTATCTGGAGGCAGGAGCTGAATACACCATTAGCAAGTTTTCTGATGTTTCTTGACTGCATGGTGCTGCTGAGTCTCTTGAGGAACAAGAGGCCTTGCAGAGGGATCGCAGTAGTTTGGAGCATTGGACATTGACAAATGCGATGAAATTCAGCAAGTAGAAATGACAGATTCTGCACCTGGGATCAAGTAATGCTGGGCATCACTAGAAATTGGGAGAGGAGTGGTTGGAGAGCAACCCTGCAGAAAGGACCTGGAGATGCTGGTCAGCAGAAGGCTCCAGAGGAGCCAGCAGTGTGCCCTGGCACCAAGAGGGCAAACCACTTCCTGGAGACATCAAATACAGGAAGAGCAGCCAGTCAAGAGAGGTGTGGCCTCACTTTGAGTAGTGTGTGTTCCGGGGCCTACAATTCAACAAAGGTGTGAAAGTCCCCAATCACTTCTGGAGGAGGGAGGGAAACAAAGCTGGTGAGAGGCTGGAAGGCATGCCCTGTGACAAGCAACTGAGGACTCTGGGTTTTCCTAGTTTGGAGACAAGGAGTCTGAGGGGCAACCTCATGGCACTGTGCCGATTCCTGAAGAGTTGTGGAGAGGAAGGTGCTGAGTTCTTCTTGATGGGACAGATGGGAATTGTTCAAAGCTGCCTCAGGGTAGGTTTAGAGTGGAGGATAGGAAGCATTTCTTTCCTGAGAAGGTGGTCAAACACTGAAACAGGCTTCCTGGGGAAGTGGTCGATGCCCCAAGCCTGTCAGTGCTTAAGAGGCATTTGGACAATGCTCTTGATGACATGATTTATCTTTTGGTCAGCCCTGAATTAGTCAGGCATTTGAACTAGATGACCACTGAACTAGCCTGGTATGGTCTATATATGCAGCTGTGCAGGGTGGATCTCTGCAGCAGCTGGGCTCAGACAGTCTGCTCAATCTGCTCCTGGATACCAGCCTTGCCAGCTGAAGGCACCTGGACATACGATCCCCTGAGGCCACATCCCCATTCCAGGTGCTGGTGCAGTCCTCCTCAGTCACACACACACCAACACTCGAGTCCAGTCACTGTGGTCTCTCAGTTGCTGACACTAATGACACAGGGGCTGCCTGACCTCCTGCCCCAGTTGCTGCACTCACACCCCTGTGCTTCACACAGAAAAGAGATTCACTCTCACAAGAATTAGAAATAAAGTTTAATGAGAAGACAGGACAGATGGCACTGTCTTTCCCGTCTTTAGGTCTTTCCCTAAACTTCCCACAGTAAGTCTTGTGCAATCCAAAATTTCTCTTCCTTTCCACTCCATAATGTTTCCTACACCCTTAGCCAACCATCCCCTTGGTCAACTAAATGGTGACCCAGAATGCTGCTCTCAGTGATTCATCCTGGTGGGTTTCATACCTGGACAACAGGGGTGATGGCTCTCACAGGACAGCCCTAGAAGGAACTAGGACAAGATACTCATTTTCTCAGGAGCCTGTAATTTGGGTTCTCACTTGCTGGTGTGCTTCTTATCCCAACACAAGACGAGAACATAAGTCTCCTGAGGCAGTCATGTTAGGACATTGCATACATATTCAATGGTGTTATCTAAGAGATGACAGAGCAGATCATTGGAACTGCTGCCTAGAAATGCATACTGAGAGGGGGAAAAGCTGTGTTGTTGAATGGACAAAGGCTTTCTTTAGGGCCAGGATCACAGTCTTGTTTCTAAGACTGTAGATGAACGGATTTAAGAATGGGTATAGGACAGTGTTCAGCAAGGCTACAATTCTATTGGTGTCCAAGGAATCGCCTTCTGAAGGACACACATAGAGAGCAATGCAACTCCCATATACAATGGCCAAGGTGGTGAGATGGGAAGAACAGGTGGCAAAAGCTTTTTTTCTCCCTGAGTCTGATGGAAGTTGTAGAATACAGGAAATGATGCACGTGTAAAACACCAATGTTAAATGTAAGGAGCTCAGCACAATAAATGATAAGAAAACCGAGTCTGTTTTCCAAAGCAAGCTGGTGTCAGAGCAGGATAGTTTGAATAAGGGAGAGCTCTCACCAAAAAAATGGTGGATCTTTTTCAAGCCACAGAATGTCAACTTGTAAAGGAGGACCAGGCGGTAACTTAAGAGAGTGAAGCCCATGAACCAAGCAGCACCAGCCAGCTGGATGCAGAGCTGAGGCTTCATGATGGCAGCATAATGCAAAGGCTGGCAGATGGCAAGATAGTGGTCAAAGGACATGACACCAAGTAGAATGAACTCTACAGTGCCCAGGACAAAACGAAATAGGACTGGGCAAACAGGTGCTTAGTGAGATTGTTCTCCTACCAGAACCCAGGATCGCAAGCAGTTTGATGTTTGTACAAGTTGTAAACCAGATTTCCAGAAAGGACAGATTGCTGATGAAAAAGTACATGGGGGTTTGCAGGTGGTGATCCATACACATGAGGAGAATGATGGCTGCGTTCCCCAGCACTGTTGTCAGGTACGTGAATGGAAGGACCAGAGAGAGAAATAGCTGTAGCCTCTGATCAAGTCCTGAGAAACCCTCTAGGATGAACTCAATAACTGCAGTTTCATTTTCAGATCCCATGCTGGATTTCAGTTCATCCTGTTGAGACAGAAATATAGCAAAAAAACAAGTGTGACAATTCCACTATCTGGAATAAAAGTTCTAACTTTCCTTCTTGCAGTCTTCCTAAGCAGCAGAGTCAGAGAGTCCTTCAAGCATTTCTCACAGCTTTTTTTCTTTTCTGTTTCATATCACAGCTAGAGTCCTCAGAGTGTTTGTTGTCTTCTTCCCGCCTTTTTCAAACACTCATTAAGAATCTTAAGGATTTTTAAAGGCTGCTAGTTAATTCACCCAGTCTCTGAGAAAATCAAAATTCACTCAGACCTATTCCAAACCTATGTCACACCTGTGTGCCAAACCCATCTCTTCTGTTGCACAAATACTAAACCATCAAATCCATTCAAATCAAATCTGTATGCTGAAAGCTATTCTTTTTGTTTTTCAGTACTTGCCTTTTTGGACTAGGAATGCCTGGGAAACTGGTGATTTTATAAAAATGGAATATCAAGTATCTCTTCTGGAAATCTGTGACTTTCTTCCACAACTTCTTGCTCTCTGTTTCTTCAGAAAAGGGGAGGACAGGCTGTGATAGGGACTAAGTATGACTTGTCCTCTTCTTCACTCTAAACAGTGACTGGTATTTCCTATGGTTCCACACAGTTTGTCACACAGTCTCATCTGACACCTGTTTGCACTGAGGTGCAGTTGCTTCCAAAGAGCTTTGTTATTACTATCAAATGTCCCAACTGAAATGCTGGAAGAGATTTGTAGCCTTTCTTTTGCGTGCCAGTTATAGGTTGTGAGGATCCAGCCTCTAGAATTTTCTCTTGTCTCCATTGAGTATATAGGGAGCCTTGGGAAAACAAGTTCTCAGTGGTAGCTGCAGTGAAGTAGATGAAACTCACAGTTCAAGTCTCAAATCTCTGATTTATTAATGACTTATGTTTTTTTAAGACAAATAATGCATCCAATGGAAGGAAGCACCAGAAAAATATATTAAATGAAGACTAACAATTTTCCCTTCATCTTCACATTTGTTTCCAGACATAGAAATGATCAGAGCAGATGACTCCAAAACTAGGAGAATTCAAAATGCAAGAGGAGGAGGGGAAGACACAGTGGGTTTGAAACAAAGCTGTGCTGGTGTGCAGCCCAAGCGCTTAAGTCATTAGTCCCCTGGGTGACTCAGAAGCTCTCCCATCTCATCATCCACATAGGCAAGAGGAGAGACTGGTCAGAGACAGAGGATCAACTTGAAACGAAGTGATTGATTTCAGAAATTAAACCACTTCTAATTCAACCACCTCCAAAATAAGCAAAAAGGAGTCACCTTCAAAATTAACTGGCATCCTTGGTACCTTACTGTTGGGAAACTGTCTGGAAGAAAAGAGACATGTGAGCAATCCTGATTATTTAGCTTTAGCTAGAGTAAGCTAAGGGCCTTGAGACTCAGCTGCTAGGTTACTGAAAGATGAGCTATGGAAAAAAGGTAAGGGAGCTGGCAACAGAAAAGAAGAATAACAGGATAATGATGTAGCCAGCAGAAGTTCTGTGAGAACAGGATTTGTGGCCAAGATATAGCCACCTGCAAGATATCGTTATATAAAAAAGGGCTCCATATAAAGAGAGTGTGAACTGTTAATAGGCGACTTCACTTTAACCATACTGGTGACTAAGTGTTGTCCTTAAGCCTCCATGGATTTTCTACACCTTACCAAGGTTTTTGACACAGTGTCCCACAACATCCTCATGAGCAAGCTCAAGAAATGTGGGATAGAAGAATGGAGAGTGAGATGGATTAAGAACTGGCCACACAACAGAGAACAAAGAGTGGTGATCAATGGTGCAGAGTCCAGCTGGAGACCTGAAACTACTGGGGTCCCCCAGAGGGATCAGTGCTAGGTCCAGTCCTGTTCAACATCTTTATCAATGACCTTGAGGAGGTGACAGAGTGTCTTCTCTGCAAGTTTGCTGATGATACAAAACTGGGAGGACTGGCTGATTCACCTGAAAACTGTGTGACCATTCAGCAAGATTTGGAGAGACTGGAGAGCAAGGCCAGCAGGAATATAATGAGGATCAACAGGAACAAGTGCAGAGTCCTGCACCTGGGAAGTAATAGCAAAATGCACCACTTCAGGTTAGGAGGCGACCTGCTAGAGAGCAGACCCATGGGTCCAAGGACCTTGGAGTCCTGGTGGACAACAAGTACTCCATGGGACAGCAATGTGCCCTGGTGTCCAAGAAGGCCCATGGTATCCTGGGGTGCATTAAGAAGAGTGTGTCCAGCAGATGGAAGGAGGTTCCCCTCCCCCTCTACTCTGCCTAGTGAGAACTCACCTAGAGTATTTGTCATTGCTGGTCTGGCAATGAACCAAATGACAGATACTCTCAATTAATCCCCCTCTCCTCCTTGAGAAAGAAAGGAGAGAGAATAAGGGAGAGAGACTTATGGGTTGGAAACTAAACTACACAGCTTTCATGAAACAGTAATGATAAAAAGGAAGAATTATTAAACATTTACAATACCACGGTTCTCCCCCCTGAAACTCTGTTTTCTTGCCTCCAGCTCCCGACTGCTGCTGACTCCAGGAGTCCAGCCTGGACTTTCCCAGGGCTGCCCTGCAGCCTTGGTGGTGATGTGAGAGTTATTGAGGGAGAGGGGGGAGGAACATGTTATCAGTTTTCCTGTATATTTGTATATATTTAGTAATTTCTCCTTTTTATCATTACTGTTTCAGTTAAAGCTGTGTAGTTTAGTTTCTAACCCATAAGTCTCTCTCCCTTATTCTCTTTCCTTTCTTTCTCAGGGAGGGGAGGGGCATTAACAGAGAGTATCTGTCATTTGGTTTAATTGCCAGACCAGCGTAAAACCCTGACAAGGATAAAAAAACTTTGTTAATAACTACATTTTCAGTTTTACTTTGAGGAATTATACCACTCCAAGTACCAGCCGAACTCAGGCTGAGTTCAGTGGATTCTCCTCAAAATGGCATTGTGCTTATTATAGTTTTGATTCTACTGCATGATATTATAGATTTTTCTCATATGTTTTGTATTAATCCTCATATATTATTGTATATTGGTGAGGACTAAGACAACTAACACAATTAGGGGAATGAACGTGCCTTGTATGGAGAGAACTGCTGCTTCTGCCTCTGCTGCCACTGCTTGACCCCCCTCACCCAAGGCCACAAGCTGGCATGTGGCTGCTACTGCTGCAGACACCACAGCCTCTCCCCCTCAGTCCGCACAGCTACTAGTGAACTAGGAGAAAAGTAAAACAAAAGAAATCAGATGTTAGCCCTAGTCCTTCAAAGTCTGCAAGAGACAACCAGGTGATAGAGGAGATAGAGGATGTAACCTCTCCTCAGAGAGCAGCCAAACCAGTTATCTGAGGAGGACTCAGATTCAGAAGTACATGTTCAATCCTATTCCATGAGGCACTTGTGTATTCTGAGAAAAGACTATTCATCTTGCAGGTGAACCATTTCTCACTTGGTTACTCCGATGCTGGAATGAAGGGGCTGCTACCATAACATTAACTCAGAGGGAAGCCAGGCAGTTGGGATCCCTGGCCAAAGATGCAGGAATTGAACGGGCATTTGGGGAAAAGGCTGGAACCACCAGCTGATGGAGACGACTCTTGTAAGCTATAAGGGAGAGATAACCCTATAAACTGGAAATAGACTGCCCACAGGTCAGAGCACTCACATTTGGAAAAGCTGTCAAGTATCTGAAAGAATTGGCTTTATAAGATGTGATCTATACCAATGATGAGACTGTAGATCCTTATCACATGCCATGCCCTATGCCTGTGAGGCAAAGGCTTGTGCATGCTGCACCATCCCCATTTAACCACACACTATCAGTAATGTTATGGGTCCCTGGAGAAATGGAACCAACTGTGGGTGATGTGATTAAAACAGGATGAGAATATGAAGATGCAGTCATGGCTCCTCATTGGGCCTGGGTCTCAGCTGTAAAGGGAACAGCTGAGAAACTGCACTTACCCCATCACAAAGCCCTGGTGGTGCTGTCTAGAGCCCAGGCCTGGAACTGGCTGGAACTATGTCATAGTCATAAAACCACGGAATGGGTTGGGTTGGAAGGGTTAAAGATCATCCTGTTCCATCCCCCTGCATGCATGGGTAGGGACACCTCTCACCCAACTGAAGCCTACCCTGCCCCTGTCCCCATGGAACTCACTTCTTAATCCTATCCACAGTATCAGCCTCAGTCAGAGCTGGTGGACAGACAGCTGAGTATCAGTCAGCTGTGTGCCCAGGTGGTCAAGAAGGCCACCAACATCCTGGCTTTTATCAGGAATAGCATGGCCAGCAGGAGTAGGGAAGTGATCGTGCCCATGGATAAAGAGAGGAAACAGTGTTGGCACAAGTTCTGGACACTGAGGCACCCTCACTGCTTGCCAGGAGGACTTTGGATCCCTGATGGCACTGTGACCCTCATCATCTTGTGAACTTCCCACCCACCACATCACCCACCTCTTCAATCCAGACATCACCAGTCAGGCTACAACAGGACAATGGTAGAGCATGCCAAAGGGCTTGCTACAGGCCAGGCGCACCCCATGCCTTTCTGTCCCCTTCCCACTCTGCTTCAGCAATCCTCTCTGTCCTTCACCTGCATGCAGCAGGATGGACCCCATCACTGTCCCAGGGACTGAGGTCATAGAATCATAGTATCATAGAATGTTAGGGGTTGGAAGGGACCTCTAGCGATCATCCAGTCCAATCCCTCTGCCAAAGCAAGATCACCTAGAGCAGGTCACACAGGAACACATACAGGTATGTGTTGAAAGTCTCCAAAAAAGGAGACTCTACAGCCTCTCTGGGCAGCCTGTTCCAGTGCTCCCACAACCTCACAGTCAAGAAGTTTCTCCTCATGTTGAGGTGGAACTTCCTATGTTCTGGCATAAACCCATTGTTCACCTGAAAAGAGATTGGCCCCTTCCTTTTGTCACCCACCCCTCAGACACATATAAACACTCATAAAATCCCCTGAGTCTTCTTTTCTCAAGGCTAAGCAGACCAAATTCTCTCACTCTTTATTCATAGGAGAGATGGTCAAGTTTATTAATCATCTCCTGTCACTCCGTTAGACTCTCTCCAGTAGATCCCTGTCCTAGTAGAAGTGGGGAGCCCAAAATAGCATCCAGTATTCCATGTGTGGTCTCACCAGGGCAGAGTATAGCAGTAGGAAAACCAACTGAGATCTTCTAGATCACTTTTGCTGATGCACTCCAGGACACTATTGGCCCTCTAGACTACCCATTTGGTCATCCCTTTGCAGAAGGATAGCAGTTTAGTCAAGCAAGATTTCTGTTTAGTAAATAAATGTTGGCTGCTCCTGAGAGTGTTCTTTGTGTTTTCACATTAAGTGTACTGAATATTCTCCTTTCCTACTCATTATTGAGAGCTACATCTACCAATGCAGAGATGTGGAAGCTACTCAGTTTCAACAGGTTTTCTCCTTCCCCTCTTTCAGCCTCCTGTTTTGTACTGACTGTAGCACAATAGACCTTCCAGTACCTGTGGGGAGCCTAGTGGAATACTGAAGAGGGACTGCTTCCAAGGGCCTGGACTGATAGGATGAGGAGGAATGGGTTTTAGTAAGAAAGGAGTTTATTTGGACTGGAAGTTAGGAAAAAGTTCTTTACCATGAGGGTACTGGAAAAAATGGAACAGGTTTCCCAGGGAGGTGTTTGAGGCCTCATCCCTGGAGATATTCATCATGGTGAGGCTTGAGGAGGCTCTGGGCAACCTGATCTAGTTTAGGGTATCCCCGGTTACTGCAGGGGGGTTGGAATGGATGACCTTTTGAGGTCCCTTCCAACCCAAATAATTCTGTTATTCAGTGATTATAAGGCAACTTCAGTTACAATGGAAAGTGCACAGAGCTTTGCCAGGATGGGATTTTGAGGCCCCAAGGTGATGGCCAGTCTGGAGAGGTTAATGGGCCAAGGCTCAGTTCTGTGAAGAATGTGGGCTGTAGAGGAGGATCCTGGGAGTGCCTGAAGGGTGGGTGTGAGCATGGTGGAGCTTTTCTTCAGAGTGGGAAACAGCTTGGGCAAGAAAGAAGGGCCCAAAGGGAAGATGGGGATGCATGGAGTGGAGAGCAGAAGAAAGAAATGTCACTGCAAGAGCCATGCTGGGGAATACCACATCCCCCAGAAGGCACCTGGATCAGCCCAAGGCTCTGTGTGCCAAGGCAGAGGCAGGGAGGACACAGAGATGTCAAGAGAGGAAGGGGACAGCATGGTGGGGCAGGCGGGTGAAGGAGCAGAGCCTGCAGGGCAAGAGGCACAGGGGATGGGACAGCCCAGGACAGACTGTGCTGGAGACGAGAGAGGGAAAAGCTGTGGAAAAGCTGAAGGCACACTTGGTAGAGCCAAGCTCGCCATGCCTTTGCTTATGGCTCTTGTCTCTCTTCCTGATGGCCATGGGGAGACAAGTGGAGCTTCCAGCAGCACTGGGGCTCAGGGCCTCCTTGTCCATGTGCAGGAGGCTGGGAGGTGCAGTGACATAGCCCTGCCCTTGGCATTGCCCATCTCCACATCCCAGTGCTGCCAGGAGAGCCCTGAGGGCTGAGGGAGGGACAGGATCTCCCTTGCCAGGGTCTGGGGCTCAGGGCTGGCACCTTTGGGGAATGGGCTCAGGGCTGGGCCCTTTGCAATCCTGAGACAAAGCCAGGCTTCCTCAGCACCAGAGCCACCTGCACCTTCCTTTTCCCCACCTGTCATCACTGCCTCCTGGTTCCTGCTCCCACCATACCCTGCAGGGGACACTTTCTCAGGGCTGTCCCTCAGGGGGACCCAGGCACACGGCAAGAAACTTTGGACTTGGACTCTGCCATGGACTTTCTTGTTGAGAAAGAAGCTTCTGCAGCTTCCTCTCCTTGCCTCTTGAGCAATTGTCATGGGCTCAGCATCAACCCCCCAGAGGGCTCCTGACAGCTGTGAGCTGGGCTCCTGGGATGGAGGGAGCTGCTGGCAAGTAGGCAGTGCTGCAGAGAGAGAGCTCTGGGCAGGAGCAGCTCCTCTGCAGAGCGCAGCAGGGCTAAGGGCACTGCCAGGGTATCTCGGGGAGATGAACAAGGCAGAGAGAGCTTCAAGGGGGGGGAAGATGGAGGGGATGAGCTCAGTGGAGGAGAACCTTCCCAGCTTCTGACATGGTGAGTGTCTGGTGCAGGGCAGGTAAGCTGGTGCAGTACCTGGAGGCATCTCCTAAAGCTGCAGAGCCACAGCTGATGGGAACTGTAAGGGGGGAAAGGGCTGGAGGTGTAAGGGGAATTGTGAAGAGGAGTGAGGGTGTGTGTGCAGGCAGGGGTGCCCAGAGCTGTCCTTCAGAGCAGGGTCCTGCAGCCCAGGGGCTGTGTGCTGGGGCAGGGACTCTGCTGCCTGCCTGCCTGCCAGGGGCAGCTCTCAGCCTGCCCGGGGAGCAACCTGGTGCTGGCAGAAGCTGTGGCTGGCAGGAGACAGGGAGCACGGGGCAGGGTCCTGGTGCTGGTGAGAGAGGGATGAATTGCTCAGGGTGGCTCACAGCTCCAGCTGATGTCCAGAATATTTCTGAGGGGACTTTTCAGGAGTCCCTTCAGGACAGGGCTTTTCTGCTCCAGTCTGGTCTCTCCTCAGGCTCTGCTTCCACTTGTCTCTGGCTCAGCTTGGTGGGATGGAAACTCAGCTGTGCAGTGGAGAGCAGGGTCTGGGACTCCTCAAGCATTACCTGGAGGGGAACTGGGAACCTCGGGAAGTGCCTCCACCCCCCCCAACCCCCAGCAGCTCAGCTCAGCCTCCCCTTTCCATTGTCCTCAGGGGGTGTGATACCTGTTCTTTAGGTCCTGCCGCTCCCAAGTGGCTGCAGGGCAGAACCGGGCACCCAGGGGCTGGGCTGGGCTCTATGAGCGAGGGCAGGAAGGGAGGCGGGCCAAGGAACCAGCTCCTGGCTGGGGCAGCTCCAGGCAGCAGATGTGTCCATGGCAAGGAGGTGTCCATCTTCCCTCTGCCCTCTGGAGCTCTGGGCAATGCCCTCTGTGAGGCTGGGGAGGAGCTGACCCTCCCTTCATCAGACCAGCTCCCCCTTCTCTGCACGCAGCCACAGGCAATACTCTTGCCTTGCTCTGTTCTCCCCAAGTGCAGCAGAAATGCTGAGGGGTCGAGACATCCAAGAACATTCCCCAGGAGAGATCAGGGGAACTGAAATAAAAACCCAAACCTCTCTGAAGCTGCCCTTCTGCAACCTGGTTCTTCAGCACTGAGAATATAGATGCTGACGATACCTTTTGTTTAGCACTGCTTTCATATGACAAATTTCACCACCAATAAGTGCCCCCAAGAGATACAAGCATAGAGCTGAAGTAAGGTCTCGTAGAAAAGTGTGTCTATACCAGGAAAATAGGGAAACTGACTTTGATTTTCTAGACAGGTTTCCTCTTACTTCGCTTAATTTCCCCCATCATGAGTGCTCCGTGGTGGAAAGCAGATGTCCAACAGCAGCTCCATCAGCCAGTTTCTCCTCCTGGCATTTGCAGACAGGCGGGAGCTGCAGCTCTTGCACTTCTGGCTCTTCCTGGGCATCTACCTGGCTGCCCTCCTGGGCAATGGCCTCATCATCACCACCATCGCCTGTGAGCACCACCTCCACATCCCCATGTACTTCTTCCTCCCAAACCTCTCCCTCTTCGACCTGGGATCCATCTCCACCACTCTGCCCAAAGCCATGGCCAATTCCCTTTGGGACAACAGGGGCATCTCCTACAAGGGATGTGCTGCACACCTGTTTTTCTTTGTCTTCCTTCTTTCAGCAGAGTTTTATCTCCTGACCATCATGTCCTACGACCGCTACGTGGCCATCTGCAAACCCCTGCACTACGGGAGCCTCCTGGGCAGCAGAGCTTGTGTCCACATGGCAGCAGCTGCCTGGGGCACTGGGTTTCTCACTGCTCTGCTGCACACAGCCAATACATTTTCCCTGCCCCTCTTCCAGGGCAATGCCCTGGACCAGTTCTTCTGTGAAATCCCTCAGATCCTCAAGCTCTCCTGCTCACACTCCCACCTCAGGGAAATTTTGTTTTCTGTGGTCAGTGCCTTTCATTTTTCTGTTTTGTTTTCATAGTGGTGTCCTATGTGGAGATCTTCAGGGCTATGCTTTGATCCCCTCTGAGGAGGGATGGCACAAAACCTTTTCCAGGTGCCTCTCTCACCTGGCTGTGGTCTCCCTGTTCATCACTGGAACCTTTGCCTACCTGAAGCCTCCCTCCATCTCCTCCCCATCCCTGGATCTTGTGGTTGCAGTTCTGTACTCGGTGGTTCCTCCAACAGTGAATCCGCTCATCTACAGCATGTGGAACCAGGAGGTCAAGGGTGCTGCATGGAAACTGTTTACAGGATCTTTTTTAAAAGTAATAAAATTCCCAGTTTTTCATGCAAATCATTGATAATGTATCTCATATTATTCACAGTGTTTCTCCTTACAGGCTTTGCCTGTCTTCTGGAAATTTTTGATTTGTTTTCTTTGAAATGTTGGGCACAAAGATGTCTCATTGTTCATACTATTTTGAATTGTGTATCTGCTTTTCTGGTGTTATCCAGATGCTGCTGGAAATGTTTTTGAAATAATATCTGTGTCCTGTTTTTACAAATTAAAGCAGTGACGTTTTACCTGATGTCCTTTTTCTGAGATTCCTCTGGTGTTAGGTTTGGATCCAGACACACCTGTAGTCCTCTGAGAAGGAGTTTAGAAAGCAAGGGGGTTCACTGTGACCCTCGTGACTCAACGGGAGGGCCTTCGTCATTCTTTTCCTTGATCCCTGAACAAATCAGTCCAAACTGGTCCTGGCTCCATTTCCTCTGTCCCTCTACAAATTATTGCCTCCGATCTCTGTGTCAGCCACTCCCCTTTTAACTCTTGCATGTCCCTTCCACACTGTAGCAAAGCAATCCTTGACATTAAACCATGTTAAATCACAACTTCTGTATTGAAATCACCTTTTCCTAGTATCTTTGTCACATGACAATGTAGAGAGACATTGTCAACCAGGTGCCTCGAATTGCCAGTGAGTGGGTGTGAGTCCACCTGTGCCTGATTAGGACAGGGCCCTATTGGGCATGAGCAAGGCCAGGGGGCCAATACAGGTGGGACACACACCCACAGAGAAAAACCTCAGCTCACTCTGGTGCGAGGCATGGAGAGGCCAGCAGCTCGTTGAGCCTCTGGAGCAAGAAAGGCTCTTCCTGCTACACTTCTACCCTAGAAGCGCTGTGTGGTGGCTGGAGTCCTGGAAGAGACCAGCAGCTCGTTAAGCCTCAGGAGCAAGAATGGCTCCTCCCGTTACATGACAAAGGTCAGGATGACTAGGTCAGAAGTCCATGTTTTTCTTGGATAGATGTCAGATCATGGAACAACAGATCCTCCTGGAAGCCATATCAAAATGTATGGAGGAGAGGGAAGAGACCTGAGGCAGCCCACACAGCTTCAAAAAAGGGGAAATTCAGCCTCACCAACCTCCTGGCCTTCTGCCATGGAGTAATTGCAGCAGTGGAGACGGGAAGAGCTGCAAGCATAATCTACCAATACTTGACATGATCCCCTACAACATTCTCATTGCTGAATTTGAGAGGAATGTGTTTGATGGATGGATGGTTGGATGAGCAAGGAAATGTCCTGATTTCTTCATGCAGACAGTTATGATATAAATGACCGAGACTCAATATTCTGTTAATGATTTAATTTAATTAATAAAATTGCAATAAGCAAAACAGCGCTGTGTGTGGGGGGAGTCTCTGCTCCACTCACACGCACGCCGTACTGTTTAATCTTTTAGCTTATATTACATACCTTAATACATATTCATAACTCTTCTAATGCATATTCATAAATGTTCTAGGAATAGGCTGGATTATATTTATTAGTTCTTGGAAGAGGCGGGCCTTCAAAGGCACATGCCCACTTTATCTCTGGGGGTGCTTTTGACCCCCATCTGGTGGTCATTGGATGAAGTCAGTAGTCTTCCTCAGTTTGCCCTCTTGTTACCCTTCAATTTCGCACATGTGCTCCTTCGCTCTTTCCTGTGCAACACTATGCAGTCAGCAGTAAAACCACCTTAAATTGCAATGATGTGTGGTGAGCAGCAAATTCATCTTAGATTAGCACAACAGGATATACACTGTAGCGTTTTCAAGGTATAGAAACTGTGGATGTCTTGTTTCTTGTTCCCCTAAGCCCTGTAGTTACACAAAGAACAGTTATATTTCATTCTAATGAATTCATATGTTTGCATATTTCACAATGTTGAAGGCAGATATATTATTAGTACTCTCAAAGTTGGGTTAGCAAAATACTTTATACAAGTTAGGTTAGCTAACACTTTATAATTATTCAACATTAATTCACAAACACACATATATTACAATTTCCCCCATTTTCTTATTAGACTCATTTTGTGAATTCCCTCTCCCTCAGAGCTTGAGGATACATGACACCAGTTGCACCCATACCCACAAGTTTCACATTTACATGGATCACTCTTGCCATGTAGACACCATTCACAGGAGCACAAATCAATTTCTTCTTCTTCTTCCTGATATTCCTCATCTGCATTCACCGCTAGCAACTTAGGGGTTTAATTTTACACTTTTTGGACTGCTGATCGGCCAAATTGTATCATACAAGATATTAAACATGGTATATTTAACAACCCCCCAAAAAATCCCCAACACCACAATACCAATTCTTATTAGCCAATCACCTCCCAGTAATTTGTTCCAAATTCCTTCCAAATTAATTCCTTTCCAGGTCTGGACTGGAACGTGTGCAATTTTCTTCATTTCCTGTACCAGTTCCTGTACAGCTTTTCCTTCATCATCTATTTCCAAGCAGCAGTTAGGTAAATTAAATTTCACACACACACCTCCTTCCTGTGCTAACAAGTAATCTAAGGCAAACAGTTCTGATATAGAAAAGTTCTTGTTTGTGTATTTTGTTTCTCAATTAGCTCTAAAGTATCCCCTATTTCCAAGCAGCAATTAGATTGAATTTCCTACACACACACACCTCCTTCTTGTGCTAACAAATAATCTAAAGTTAAGCGATTCTGATATAAAAAGGTTCTCATTTGTGTATTCTGTTTCTCAATTAGCTCTAAAGCATCCCCTGTTTTATTTACAATAATTTCTACCACAGCTTGTAACCTATTCTATTGATCATATAAATTGGAGTTTGATATCCATACATACCATCCTCAGCCCATGTAGCCGGATCATAATATGCAATTATTCTTTCAGGAGGCCATTCGTCATTGTCCCAGTTACCTATCTGTAATTCACGTTTGATTCGTTTCTTCCTCAGTTCTTTGGCCTCTGTATATACTTGTACCCCAAGCCGTTCTCCCTTACTTATAGGTAACAGGAAAAAACTGGGTCTGATTGTTCCTAAAACACAAGACCCTTACCAAATTTTTGGTAAGAATGCATATGCAAATTGACCACAAATCCAATACTGGCCCTAAGGAGTAGGCCACCCCTTTGATATACTGATTCCATCAGTCCAATTTGTAAATGCCCATGTCATTTCAAGAGCCATTCCCCCTTTATCCCCCTTTATATTAAGGTCTGGGAGACCATTCGTCCTCTTTGAGTTGCAGTTATGCATTGATCACAGCCGGTGGAGTGAGTCAGGGAAATCAGTCCCATAAGGACCAGGAAAGGTCCGGTAAGAGTCATGATGCCCAGCAGTCACAGCCCAAAGGGATTGCCGCCCTTAGCAGACCTCCTTCAGCTGTGGCCTCAATGCCCTACCCAGTCTCGCCCTTATCCTGTCCGTTACTTTTCATTGAGGACTCATTATTCATGTGTATCGCCTAATGTCAGCCCTAGAATACCAATTTTCAGATAAACCTTAATTATCTCAGGGGACCTTTTTTTCTGGAGCTATCATATAAAATTCCCAGGTTACTTATCTGTTCAAGTTTTCTTCAAGACCAGCCTAGGATCCCCAGGAGCTGAAGTGATTGTCCATTCCTTTACGGGTCCCTTGACCACCGTCCACCCCTTATTAGCTGTATGGATTGCAGTATCTGTAGTCAACAAAACAAAAAAAGGTCCTTCCCAGAGAGGAGATAATCTTTCCTCTTTCCAGGTCTTTCTCAAAACTTTATCCCCGGGTTGAAATCGGTGTATTGCAAATCCCAAGGGAGGTGTTTGCACCAATATTCCCATCTCCCTTAATTCATTTAACTGCTTTCCCAGAGTTAAAATATATTTTCTGATATTTTCATCTTCTGTTATATTGTATTACAATGGCATTCCCTGACAATAAGACATCCCATATAACATTTCATACGGTGAGAAACCAGTTTCACTTTGTGGCCTTGTTCTTATATTTGAAAGTGCCAATGGTAGACATCTTGTCCAAGGCATCTGGGTTTCAACCGTTAATTTTGCCAATTGTTGCTTAATAGCTTGATTCATTCTTTCCACCCTGCCCGAGCTTTGTGGATGCCAGGGAGTGTGATATTCCCAATGTATACTCAATGATTTGCATAATAAATTAATCATTTTTGAGGTAAAATGTGTGCCTTGGTCAGAGTCAATACCATGGATCAACCCATATCTAAGTGTTCTTAACAAAATTTTTGCCACTGTCTGTGCTGTGGCTTTTGCCACAGGGTAGGCCTCTACCCATCGTGTTAAATGATCTACTATAACTAATAAATATTTAATCCTCCCAGCTCTTGGTAGCTCAGTGAAATGAACTTGTACTTTTTCAGAAGGTCTATAGGCAATTTTTCTTCCAACTATAGCCACTTGTTTAAATATTTTTCTATTAATCTTTTGACAAGTTAGGCACCCTTGAGTGATTTGTTTTGCTATTTCAAAAAATTCCAATGCACCCAAATTGTTTGAGAAAATGATCACTTAATGCTATAGTTCCCCAATGTGTTTGCACATGTAAGCGCTCCAAAATTTGCCTGGTGTACACTTTTGGTAACATCTTTCATCCATCAGGCAGCATCCATTTTCCCTGTTCCAATTTTGCCCCATCTTCTTGAATTTTGGCACTTCTTCAGGGGTGAATGTATGGGACAACAGACAGTTTACCACCCCCCACAAACACACATTAAAAATATCCCGGCTTTTGAGCCAGGAAAGACATGCAGTGGGAAGAACTGTTGCCAGGCAGGGCGTGGTTCCCAGTTGCTCCTTAATGGAAACCTCGGAGACGGAATCGGCCTGCTAAAAAAGCACAGATTCCAAAAAGAGCCACACAGCATAAGATAACCACACAAAATGGGATATATATATATATATATATAGACACACATACATACACACATATACACATATATATACACATACATAAACGGGATAGAGTTGACCGGAGCCAGAAGGAGCCCGAGTCAGGTAGGAAGGGTCGCTACCTTCCCTCTATCATTGGCTTATTGAAAAAAATGAAAGCCTAATCAGTTACTGGTAAGGCTTATTGAAAAAATGGAAGCTGAATCAGTTACCGGAAAGGCTTATTGAAAAAATCAAAGCCGAATCAGTGTCCGGAAAGGCTTATTGAAAAAATGGAAGCCGAATTAGCTGCAGCAAAAAGACTCTTAATAGGTATCCTCGCTAAGCGAGGCGAATCAGTCAATGAAAAGCTTCTAGATAAGCTAATAACGTGGGCTCAGGAGCAGGGACACTTCTCCGCTCCGCCTGAATTGTTCACATGGGAACGCTGGCGGGAGGTCAGTGATTTGATGTGGGACCTCCATTCTCAAGAGAAAAGTAAGCATATAACCATCTTAGAAGGAACATGGAGAACTGTAATTAATGTATTAAGAGAAACGAAGGCAGAGGCTAAAGTTGCGACTGCCGCCATAGCGATACTTAAGCCGGAGATGGAATCAAACATCGTTCCTATGGCGCCTCCGCTTTCTGCCCCTTCTCCTAGGCGTGTTGCGTCCTGGAGAGTGTTCTTAGGATTAGGGGACAGAAGTTTTGCTGTTAAAGGCATGTCTGGAAAGACACAGTGATCTGTAAATGACTTCTTATCTGATCTCGGGGCAGAGAAGCGAGCGGAAGTGTCTGCTCCGAGCGCCGGAAGTGGAATGCAGAAAGAAGCGGAAGTGCAGACAGCTTCCCCTCCTGAAATGGGCGGCTCCAATCGTAACTTTGTATCTGATTTCAGAGCGGAGAAAGAAACGGAAGTGCCCACTCCGAGCGCCGGAAGCAAAGTGAAGCAGAATGCGGAAGTGCCGACTGCCCCTTCCCCTGAAATGGGCGGGCCCAGTCGTCAGCAGAAACCGCCCCTAGCTGAGCGTGACCACCGACCAAAGGGGCTGGGTTGTGTTAACTATCCGTCCGCCCTCTCTGACGATGATGACAACGTTTTAATTCCGCCGCAAACATGGCAAATCACACAAAGCATTAAAGGTGCCAACAAACCCTGGCCCAAAAGGTGGTCCAGTTTTGTTCGCGATGCCATTCTCTAAGGGGATTGGGAAGCCAGCCCCTTTGCTTGTCCTATTTTGCTTTATAATAACGAGGCACCCCACTATGAGCAACATGCCTGGAAAGCCTTACAGCAAGTCAAAAAGACTTTAAAAGAGGGAGGATTAAAGACGGAGAGTGGCAGGGCCTCTCTGGACTGGCTCTTTACCTCTGACACCAATAGCCCCCACGACTGTCGCAATTTGGCCAAGTAGCTGCTCACCCCCTCCCAGCAAATCATTTGGCTCAAGGAGTGGGAGCTCCTGGCTCACTTAGAAGCAAACCGTCCTCGAGCACCTGGGGACCCATTATTAGGGGTGAGCACTGAAATGTTCATAGGTTCGGGACGCTATGTGGATGTCCAGGTTCAGCTTCACTTTCCAGCCGTACTCCACCACACTGCTGCACGATTAGCACGACAGGCCTTCTATGCTGTGCCAGAGGCCACTCCGCTTCCCTCATTTACCTCTATCAAGCAAGGAATGACTGAACCATTTCAGCAATTTGTTGATCGACTTCATCAATCTATCATGGTCCAATCTGACCTAGAACCAGAACAAAAAATGTCCATGCTCAATTTATTAGCATTTGAAAATGCAAACCCAAAGATGAAGGCGCTATTTTCCACTCTGCCGAAAACTGCTCATGTTTCAGAAATACTTGAGATTGCTGCCAGGGCAGTTCAGATGCAACAAAGTCAGGGCATGGCTGGTGCCTTTGCCGCTGCCATGGAGCCTACCTAAAGACTTCTCGCAGCTGTTGTATGAAAAATAGGCAACAGAGGAGGTTCATCAGGGAAAGCCACTCCTGTCTGCTATAGATGCGGGGCCAAAGGCCATATGAGAAAAGCTTGCTCTGTCACAGTATGGTGTGATCAATGCCAAAAAGATAATCACAATAGCTCAGCGCGCAGGTTTGCAAAAAACGGGAAAAGCAGCACGAAGGGCCCCCGTGCAAGGACACAAGTGGCCAGGCCAACGCTCTCAACCAGCTTCCCCCCCCAGCCACAAGAGGAAGCTTGGGCCTCGATGTGGCAGCAGCAATAGATATCACCCTTACATCAACTCAAGTGCACCGAATCCCAACAGGAATATATGGACCTGTCTATCATGAAAATAGTGCAGCTGGAGCTTTATTGATTGGCCGCTCCTCTACTGGCATTGCAGGTCTTATTGTTCTACCAGGAGTGATTGACGCAGATTATAGTGGGGAAATCATGACCACTTGCTTCACATTGACACCCCCCCCTAGTAATCAAAGCAGGCACATGGATAGCACAATTGGTCGTTCTTTCAAAAATGAGTCTAGGGAAGTGTTTCTGTAGCACGGGAAGCCCAAGGCTCTGGGAGCGCACTAGTCACACTGGTGCAACAGATGAAAACAAGACCTATCATGGACATGCAATTGATCGCTCGTAATGAGACTAAGACTCTTTCCGTGATGCTGGACATGGGGGCCGATGTCCCAATAGTCAGCCATAGTGTGTGGCCACGACATTGGAAGCTCATCACTGCCCTCGATGATGTCCAAGGAATAGGTGGTAGTTCCTCTACTCTTCAAGCTCTTAACTCCGTACAGTTGAAGTTCCCTGAAGGATAAGTGGCAACTGTACGGCCCTATGTGTTGCCATTACTGGGGCAGCTTGGAGGATTGATTGGCAGGGATGTCATGAGCTAAACAGGGGCCGTTCTCTCTATTCCTAAACCCACTCAACCCGCCCAACATTTTTAATGAGGGTCACTGCAGAAGTGCCATGAACTCCTAGGCTTCGGTGGAAGACAGACACCCCTGTCTGGGTGGAGCAGTGGCCGCTATCTAGAGAGCGGCTAGAAATTGCCAATCGTCTAGTGCGAGAACAACTGGCCGTGGGACACATTCAGCCGCCCGTCAGCCCATGGAACAACCCTATTTTTGTAATCCTGAAGAAGGGAAATGGCGGTTATTGCATGATTTACGCAAGGTCAATGACCAGATGTGGCTGATGGGTGCCCTCCAACCCGGATTGCCTTTGCCTACTATGCTACCCAAAGATTGGCACCTTTTGGTAATTGATCTCAAAGACTGCTATTTTACCATTCCCCTATATCCTGAAGACACGGTTTGTTTTGCCTTCACCATCCTGTCGATTAATAAAAGTGAACCTGCCAAACGGTACGAATGGGTGGTGTTGCCCCAAGGAATGAAGAATTCTCCAACAATGTGCCAATTGTATGTGGCCTGGGCACTCTCGCCAATTCGAAGAGAAATGCCAAGTGCATTGATTTATCACTATATGGACGATATACTGCTTTACCAAGAAGCCCTGTTCCCTGATAATATCAGTCAGACGCTTGCCACCCGGCTGAGGGCGAAAGGGTTAATTATAGCTCCTGAGAAAGTGCAGTCGCAATCACCCTGGAATTATCTAGGGTGGCAAGTTACTCATGCCATGGTCAAGCCACAAAAGGTAGAAGTGATTAATTCAGTTAGAACGTTGCGTGACACTCAAAAGTTAGTGGGTGAGCTTTAATGGGTTTGACCCATCATAGGTCTCACTAATGCTGATATCCACCCCTTTTTGTCGCTGTTGCGAGGCACGCAACCGGGTGCGCCAGTTGACTGGACTGATGATCATACCAATGCGCTGATACAGGTCGTCCACAAATTGGCAACTGGGTTTGCAGATCATCGGGATGCCACTCACCCCCTGGGGATTTGGATATGTAACCACCCTTCATTCCCTTTCGCATTGCTATTACAGGACTTTGGCAAAAAGAATACGGGGAACAGCAGTATGATAGCAGTAATGCCAATCGAAGTTGCAATCGAAACTCTCGGGGTTTAGAGTCAATAGCTATCCTGGAATGGCTGTTTCCACCCCACATGGCTCAAAAAAGTATCTGGCAATGAACTGAAATCATAGCATTCCTGATACGAAAGGGACGACAGCGTTGCCTTGAAGTAGATGGTCCGGAGCCAGGATGGATAAGTATCCCTATCAAAGCAATTGATTTTGATTGGTTACTACAGCACTCTACACCACTGCAACTCGCTCTGTTTGAATTCTCGGGAGACATCTGTCATGGAGGCCCAAAACACAGACGCTTACAGGCAATTAGTCAGTTCTGCTGGGTAGAGCGACCAATTGTTTCAGAGCATCCAGTGCCTGGTATCACTGTGTTCACTGATGCTGGAAAAAGGTCAAAAACGGCCGCCTGTGTATGGCAGGATAAGGGACAGTGGAAACAACGCTTGACTCCAGGCACTGACAAAGATAGTCTGCAAACTGGAGTTGCTGGCCGTCATTTGGGCCTTGACGCAATGGCGACTTGTTCCCCTTAATATCGTTTCTGACTCTCAGTATGCTGTAGGAGTAGCAAATCGCATTGAGGATGCTCTTATTAAGCCAGTAAAAAAATCAGCAATTTCTAGAGCTTTTTCTTGTGTTACAGTGTGTACTGAAAAGTCGCACACAGCCTTGTTGCATTTTCATATTCGTAGTCATAAAACGTCCTTGGGCTTAGGGGAAGGAAATGCAAAGGCTGAGTCCTTGGTTAGCCTAGGAGTGCAGGGTCCTGTAAGTGAGTTTGAGAAGGCTCAAAACAGTCATTCCCTATTTCACCAAAATGCCAGAGCATTGAAGCGCATGTTTGAAATTTCGTGGGAAGATGCCAAGGGGATTGTTAAAGCATGCCCTCAGTGCGTACAATTTGGCCCTGCCCTAGGAGTGGGAGTCAACCCACGAGGGTTGCAAGCAGGAAAGATTTGGCAAATGGATGTCACCCACGTTCCAGAATTTGGATGTCTCAAATATATCCATGTGACTATAGATACCTTTTCAAGCATGCTTTGGGCCACAGCTCAGACAGGGGAGAAAGGTTTACATGTGGTTCGTCACCTAACCAATTGCTTTGCCGTAATGGGGGTTCCCCAGGTAATAAAGACTGACAATGCACCCTCATATATAAGCGGAAAGGTCAAACAGTTTCTTGCCATTTGGGGAGTAAAACATATTACGGGGATCCCTCATTCATCTACAGGCCAGGCGATAGTGGAAAAAGCCAATCACACGCTAAAAACATATTTGCAAAAGCAAAAAGATAGCCAGAATTTAGACCCACAGATGTGGCTTAGCAAAGTACTTTTTACATTGAATTTTCTTAGTCTAAGTCGCGATTCCCAGCAACTTCCTGTGCTATTGCATTACTCGTCCCAAAAAATCAACCCCATTCCACAAGCACAGATTACCTATAAGGATCCCTCTACAGGTCAATGGATAGGGCCCAAGCCGTTATTATTTACTGGAAGAGGTTATAGCTGTGTCTCCACAGATTCCGGACCTCTTTGGGTACCCAATAAATGGACACACCCTGCCATGACTGTACACCCAAGGGACAGGCCTGCATCCATCAACGACGACGGCGCGTAGGGGCAAGATCTGTTTGATAACCTGTTGACCAATTTTTTTGGCTTGTTACCCAGGTGGCTTTATAGGTTGCTTAAAGAAGGTGTTAGATTGTTAGTGTATGGGTTCTATATATTGCTTGTTGTTTGTATTCTTTTTTTGCTTGAAAGCTAGCATTGCAAAAACCATTAATCAAACATGGCTTGTGCAAAAGAAAAAAAAGGAGGATGTGTAGGGGGATGGTCTGAAAGGCGGGGGCGTTCTGCACTGCTGTATGCACAACCCCATGTTTTGAGACTGTTCAGAGTTACAAGGACACCCTGTCCTGGACGTTAGATGAGGAGGAGGCACAAAGTGAAAAACAAGTGGCTCCCACCCCTGCACCAATAGGATTCACTTTTGCTGTGTGTGAACGGCACCGTGTGACCTGTAGCAGGCAGTTTTGGAGTGCGGTGGAGGGGGTGTGGACACTGTAATAGTATATAAGCGGGTTTTGTACATAATAAACTCTCTTTCTGGAAGCATTGATTATACCTCTGTGAGGACTCATCTTTGACTTCCGCACCGACCCCCTAAGGTCTCCACCTCCCGCAACACAGTGGATGTAATATTTCTGGACTTCTGGAATGCTTTTGGTACTGTCTCTCATAGTACCCTCCTGGCAAAAATGTCCATCATACAGCTGAACAGCCGTGCTATGTGATGGGTGAGCAACTGGCTCACAGGTGGAGCACAAAGAGTGAAAGTGAATGGGGTAACTTGGTCCTCATCAAGACATTCAAGCACTGCAGCTGGGCTCCCAGAGAGCTTTTTTCATCTCCATCCCTGCAGCTTTTCGAGCACAAAATTAATAAACCCTGAGCAACCTTCTCTTACCCCAAAGCAATCCTCATGAGACCAGGAGGTTGGCCTAGAGACGTCCTGATGATCAGCCCTCTGAACATCTTTGTGGTGTCCTCTGGACTTGTTCTAACAGCTCCACATCCTTTTTGTGCTTGGGTCTCCGGAACTGGACCCAGCACTGCAGTGGGGTCTCACCAGGGTAGAGCAGTGGAGCAGAATCTCCTCCCCTGTCCTGGCCATGCTCCTTTCTGTGTACCTTAGGACATCCTTGGCTTCCTGGGCTGCCAGCACACCTTGCCATTTGGTGCTGAGCTTCTCATCAACCAGAACCCCCAAGTCCTCCTCCTCCTCAGGGCTGCTCTCAATCCATGTTCTGCCCAACCTGTTTTTGGGTTGGGGATTGCCCCAATCAAGGTGCAGGACCTTGTGCTTGTCCTTGTTGAACCTCATGAAGTTTGCATGGGCCCACCTCTCCAGCCTCTCCCTTTATCTGGACAGTCTGTATCTTGAAAGGTGACTTTAGAAATGGTCAGTGTATCACCACCACCAGGAAGAAGTTTATTTTGGTGCTCTGCACTTGGTTTGCTCCTTGCACCTTCTTGGGTTATCCAGGAGGTGTTGTGCATTTTTTATTGCTCATCTTCACACCCCACTGTTCCCAGGAAGAGTCCTGACCCAAAAGTGAGGGATGGACTCTAATTTCCCATTGCCTGGGGCTCAGAGTTTGGCCCGACTGATCCATAATATAAATAAATAAATAAATAAATATCTGTGGCTCCGGAGCCACTTTTACAAAATCTTTGCCTCCCTGGAATCATGGCCTCCAGTGACCTTGTCTAAAAAGTCTCTGGGGAAGCTTTGTCAGTAATGGGACCCATTGGGCCAATTAATACTTCAAGATAATTTGGGGTTTTATTTTGGCTTTAACTTCTTAAGAGGGGTTTTTTTCATTCTCCTGTCAGAACCTGAGGATCAGTCCCACTGGCACCATGGGGGCCATTACAGTATTGACCAGCCATGTGTCTACCTGTGATGTTTTTAGTGTTCAAAATTTGCACAGCTAATCAGAGAGGTTCCAGTGTGGAGGAAGACTAAAAAGAGCATCTAATAAAAATTACTGAACAGTTCTATTTCACTGGTTTTCAGTTTAGAAATGTGTATTCAACTGGTATTGGTAAAGAGTGTGTCTGCAAGAGGCCTGGACAGTGAGGAAAAGTCTCACTGTGATGTGGGAAAACAGTCTACGGAGGCTTAAGGATTCCATGTGCCCATCAATATGATTGTATGAAATCGTTTATTAACAACTTGCACTCACTTTATATAGAGAAGCCTTGTTTACACCATCTTATCATGCAGGTGGCTTTGTATTCCAATTACACATACCATTCTCACGGAAAGATTCTTCTCACATAATTATTTTCCTCTTCTGTTGCCAATTAAGTTATCTCTTTCCCATTAGCTCATTCTCAGAAAGCCTCTAACTAGGCCTCAATAACCATTAACCCAATGTGGCCTAAATTGAAGTAAGTCAGGATTGCTCACAACCTGTATATTTCTGAACTGTTTCCCCAACATATTCCCCTTTTTGTTTTTTGAGCAATTCTGAGTTATTTCTTACATAAGATAACATGCTAATGATATAGTCATATGCAGCATACTAATAATGCAAAAGCAATAACATACCAATAATGAAAAAGCAATAATAACATATATACTGATGCAAAAGCAATAATAACATACTAGTAATATAAAAGCAATAATAACATATATAACTGATAAGCCTTGCCTAATTAAATCTGTAAGCCAACAAGCTAACTGGTATATTTTATGATTTTTATCAATTCTTACCAAAGGCTTTTCCTCTTGCTATGTGTGATACCAATGAAACAGCAAGAAACCCAAATTTCAAATTTTCACTTATATTCTAGGCTCAATTGTTGCATTGGCCAGTTTGATCACAAATGTTATTGATAACTCATTAGTGCTCTCATGAGGTCACGCTCTTTTTTCTTCTCATGAGGGTATATGCTCTTCCCTTTTCTCTCTCTCTCTCTTTTTTTTTTTATGATTGTAATGAAAATAGTTTTATTATCGAATCATGTGTTCTCATGGTTTCAAACTAAACTTAAAGAAATTTCTTTATATTACACCACACCCTTGCACAGTATTTTGCAGTGCAACTTTGAGCATCTTTTAAACTCTTTTAAATAATAGATCTAATTATAATCAGTGTGCCCATCAAAGTAAGTTGTTTTAAAATATCTGGAGTTTGCATAAAAGCAGAGTAGTGATGCAACCTAACTGAAGCCAAATTATTTCTATTTCATGGATAGCGAAAATCTCCTTTCAAAGAAAAGAAAATATCACTGTCTTTCATGAGTAGCAGGTAACCCTCGAGTTACTGCTTACCAAAATTCTGGCCTGGACATGTGATGCCCAGAACAATGTAAAAATATTTTCCACTTCTGCTTCATAACTTTGAGATGGCATTAGAAAAACTTTTCTTTTTTTGTCTCTTTAACGAGGCTATATGGTGTCCTTTCCTCCCCCTCCCAGCAGGGCTCAGAGATACAGTATCTGCGGGGGCAGAGGCAGCACCTGCAGCTGTAGCAGCCTTGCTGGCAGCAATCACCAGCCACAGGAAGGGGGGTTGAAAAGCAGCCGCGGGGGAAAGAGGCAGGGGGGGAGGGAATTTCTTTCTCTCCGCAGCATTTCTCGGCCTCTGAAAAACATTCT
Organism: Calypte anna; assembly: GCF_003957555.1. Classification (NCBI taxonomy): domain Eukaryota; kingdom Metazoa; phylum Chordata; class Aves; order Apodiformes; family Trochilidae; genus Calypte; species Calypte anna. The sequence continues at coordinate 17,673,584 of NC_044276.1, forward strand.
CATTAATCTATCGTACTCCTTACCAATATATGAGAAAAATTTAACAACACTTACCAAAAACTCTAAAAACCAAAACACTATTACTACTAAAATCTGGTGGAATCAGCCTAAAATAAATCAGTACAATCTCCCAAACCAAATTCTTGTATCAGAAATATTATCACTGTGAATCCACATTTAAAGGCGTTTGTTTCCATGGTCGAACCCATCTGCTCGGTACCCAACCCACTCCAGTACCTGTAAGTAAGCACATATAACCTTGACCAGTCAGTTTCACCTCTGCCGGCCCTTCCCATTGTCCAGTGATGGAATTCTTGAATTCCACCAAAATTTTGTGGGAAGGTTCTGAAGCAAAGTCTGCTAAAGCTTTTTGGTGAATCAGTATTGGAGGTTCTGTACGTTCTCCTGTAAGGCGTAAATAGTTCATGACATACACAGCCTTACTTAACAGGTCCTGAGGAGGACTCCCTTCCCCCCCTCGTTTTTGTCTTTCAAGGAGTGTCTTTAGTACCGAATGGCAACGTTCCACTACTGCTTGTCCTGTAGGGTTATGAGGAATACCAGTAACATGTCGAATACCCCATTGTCCACAAAACTGCCAAAACGAGCAGAAGTGTAAGCGGGGCCATTGTCTGTCTTAATAGACAGAGGTACTCCAAGAACAGCAAAGGATACATATAGATGTCTGATAACATGTTTCGTTGCCTCACCAGTCTGAGCAGATGTCCTGGTTTGGGCCAGGATAAAGGTGGTTTTCTGTTTCTGTACTTTTGCTTTTAGCTAAGTCCCTTGTAAGTAGTCTCTCTGAAATTAACAGCAAGTTTCTCAGACAGTGTGTGCTTCTATGATTGATAACACTTGATGTTTATAGTTCCAGCCAGAGACTGGTATGCAGAGCCAAGGACACTGCTTTCCTCAGCTCTGAGGAAAACGTTTTACTGTCCAGGAGGATAAAGAGGTCCCACCTAAACCCTCCTTTAGGGAGGAACGGACAAGATAGATGCCAGAATTGACCAAACAGAGTATTCCATCCCATATACGTCACACTCAGTATAAATTTGAGGCATCACGTGGGCCGAGCCAGATCTTTTCCTGTTTCCCTTCCTTCACCCGGCATCCTGGAAGGATCCTGTCCGTTCGTCTGCCTGTGGTCCTAATCCGTGCCAGCCCATATCTGTGTGTTCCTGCCTCCGGTTCCCGACTGCTGCCGACTCCAGGAGTCCAGCCTGGACTTTCCCAGGGCTGCCCTACAGCCTCGGTGGTGACGTGAGAGTTATTGGGGGAGAGGGGGGAGGAATGTGGTTTCCATTTTCCTGTATATTTGTATATATTTAGTAATTTTTCCCTATTTACCATTACTGTTTCATTAAAGTTGTGTAGTTTAGTTTCCAACCCATAAGTCTCTCTCCCTTATTCTCTCTCCTTTCTTCATCGAGGGGAGAGAGAGATTAAAGAGAGCGTCTGTTATTCGGTTTAATTGCCGGGTCAGTGTTAAACCGTGACAGCAGAGGCCCAAACAGCCATAGAAAAAGTATCTATAACAACATGCACATATTTTAAGCGTCCAAACTGTTGTACATGAGTGACATCCATTTGCCACAGTTCCAAGGATTTTAAACCTTTAGGATTGACTCCCATCCCAATACAAACATCAGCCTTTTGGCAATCAGGACAAGATTTCACAATTCCCTGGGCATCCCCCAGAGGTAAATGAAATTGCTTCGCTAGCACTTTAGCAGATTGATGAAAAAATGCATGAGATTGTCTAGCCTGTGAAAAAACATCAACAGAAGGACCAGTCCACGCTGGTGCAACTAAATGGTCAGCTCAGTTATTACCGATAGCCAAACCTCGGTCACTAAGATGACTCCGAATATGAGTGATAAAATAAGGATGTTCTATTTTTGCTAAGAGTCTCAATAACTTCTGCAAGAAGAAATACAAATGTTTATTCGAAATTTCCTTCAAAATGGCATGATACATTCTTAAAACAATACCTCCTACATAAAGTGAATCAGAGACTATATTTACAGCAGTATCACTCCACGTTTCAAAAAGCCAAATAACCATGGTAAGTTTAAGGGTTTGCAAAGAGTCAAATGACTTCCCTTGAATTAAATGTTCTTCCCATTGCCCAGGCGTCTCCTCCCAGGTAACAACAGCTTTATGGGATTTTCTGCCAGCATCCGTAAAGACCGTTAAGCCGTCCACTGGACTGTCAGACAAAAAACTACGACTCCCACTGCATGTTAGATAAAAGTGGTAACAAGCGATATGAGGGGTAAGAATTCGTGATTTCCCCACCAAACTGTGCTAAGGCTATTTGCAGGTCTGTAGAAGTTCGCAGCAACCAAACCAAATAGTCTTGCATAAGGGGCAAAATGATCTGTCCTGGGTCCACTCCAGCGATGTCTTGACATTGCGCTCTGCCCTTTATAACAATTTGAGATAAAACTGCAACTCTTGTTGTAATTGTTTTGCGTAAACCGATTGACAAAAAGATCCACTCAAAAATCCTTAAAGCTTGTGTTTTCTTAGCATCCCATTGAGCTAATAACCCAAAAGGATGTACTCGATCTTGACCTGAATTTATTTCCATTAACGTTATCGGCAACTCGGCTACAAAGCGAGATTCATGACACGTTAAAATTTTCTCCTGAATAACAGTCAAGGCCTTTTGATGTATGGGCTGTAACTCTCTTTTATCAGTCACATTAGACGTGGTACCCAAAAGATCAATCAAAGGCTGTAAATCATCATTAGTAATCCCACAAAGTGATCTTACCCATTGGATATCACCCACAAGTTTCTGTACATCTCTTAAAGTATTAATTTCTGTTTTAAAAGCAACCTTCTGTGGCTGTACTGCACTCCCTGTGATTGTCCACCCCAGATATTTCCAAGGTTCATGCTTCTGTACCTTTTCTGGGGCAATTTTTAAACCACGTTGTTCTACAATCTGTGTTACATGAGCTAAAACATCATCGTGGTTGAGTGTTCTTCCTGCAATTAAAATGTCATCCATATAATGATAGATAATCAACTCAGGAAATTGCAATCGTAAAGGCTGTAGGGCCCAGGCAATATAATTCTGACACATTGTTGGGGAGTTCTTCATTCCCTGCGGTAATATAACCCAGGGATATCTTTGTGCCGGGTCAGTCTTGTTAACAGAAGGAACTGAAAAAGCAAAACGTTCAGCATCATCTGGATGTAAAGGAATTGTAAAGAAACAATCTTTTAAATCCATTACCAACACATCCCAATTTTCTGGTAACATTACCGGGGACGGTAGTCCAGGCTGTAACGCTCCCATATCCTCCATGACTGCATTGATAGCACGCAAGTCATGCAGTAAATGCCACTTTCCAGATTTTTTAGGAATTGTAAATATAGGCGTATTCCATGGTGAGGTAGATGGTACAATATGTCTAGCCAGGAGCTGTTCTTGTACCAATTCCTTCACATGCTGCAGCCGTTCATTAGTTAGCGGCCACTGATCTATCCAGACAGGATTGTCGGTTGACCACTTGATTTTTAGGATAGGCTGCTCCTCAGTGACCGCTACTAAAAAGGCTGTGTTACGAGCCTAGCATTCAGCTGACTGAGTACATCTCTCCCTATTAACATAATAGGTGCACGCATAACATACGGTCTAACTGACACTTGAGACCCGTCAGTAAATTGCAAAGCAACTGGATCTTTACTAATCCTAGTCTCCTGCGTTCCTTCCACCCCCATAATACTTGCGGGGGACGGTACCGGGGCCATGTTGAGGGCCAATGCTGCTGAGAAATTATTGTGACATCTGCTCCTGTATCAATCATCATTGTCAATGTAATAGTCTCATTCCATTTAGATTTGAGCAATACTTCTACCTCAGGTTTCCCTTTCATTATATCCATTGCAAAATAAACCTGTGGCGCTCCAGTGGAGCCAAAACCTCCACTTCCTCTATCCCTGTCACCTTTACACGGCACCTGTGACACAAACGGTACTAATTGTGCTATCCTACTGCCTTTTGGAATGGATACCAGTGGAGTAATAGTATAAACCATAATTTTTACTAACCCAGTAGAATCAGCATCAATCACACCAGGAACTACAAAAATACCTTGCCTAGAAGTAGATGACCTTCCTAAAAGTAAAGCACACAAATTATGTCCTAAGGGTCCCTGAATATTCGAGTCCACTAAATGCACGTCAGCGTTTAACAATGTTACATCTACTGCAGTTTCCACGTCAACTCCGGCACTCCCGTGCGTGGCGGAGCTGATGGTGTCCAGGGCCCCTGAGGTCCCTGAAGTCCCTGAGGTCCCTTACCAGCGGACCAAGCTCCCCGAATTTGTGTCTTGGTGCGCGGGTAATTCGTGCTCTGCGGACGGTTTCACCATTGTCGGCACTCAGATGTATTGTGATTATCTCTATTGCAATTCGAGCACCATTTCCGTCTGGGTCCTGCACCTCTGCATTGCGATTTAAAATGACCTACTTTACCACAATTAAAACATTTTTTATCATTCGCCAAACTGCCTTTCGGCACTATTGAAACCACATCTTTTAGCGCCACAGCCATAAAGGCGGCCTTTTCCGATTGCCGAGTGCGTTCTACGAGCTCAATCATATCTGCAACCTCAGCTGTTCGAGGCAATGGTCCTAAAATTTGCCTTGTTTTATCATTCGCATTATCAAAAGCTAAAACCCTAAACATACGCTGTCTGGAGTCCTCATCCAAATCAGGGTGGTTTTGGATCGCCCTGAACAGTTTATCAACAAAATCAGAAAAAGACTCATTTAAACCCTGTCTGATATGAGCGAAAGCATGCGGTTGGCCAGGTTCCTGGATCGATGTCAGCGCCTGTAAAGCAAGCTTTTGAGTTAACTGCAACACCTGTGGCGCAAACTGAATTTGCAAATTGTTATCGGCGAAAGGACCTTGACCCATTAGCATTTGCACCTGAATACCATACAACGGGTCGTCTTGTTGTCGTGGCTGAGATGCTTCAGCACTGCATAATTTTTGCCATTCCCTAGAAAGCAATAGTAATTGTGAGGGAGAAAGCAAAATGTCAGTTAACTGAGATATATCTTGCGGTGTCAACAAATCACTCGTAAAAATATATTTCAACATTTGTTGGACCATAGAAGACTTAATGCCATTTTGACTTATTGCTGCTTTAGCCTTTTCTAGTATTTTCCAATCAAAAGGCTCCCATCTTCGTGTCCCATCCGCTTGTATTGTCACGGGGAACGCCACCAAGTTAGGTACAAATTTTCCCTCCATTATTGCATCGCGTACGACCCCTCTCCACCTTTGTCCAGATCCGGATTCTCCTGGAAGTTCAGGAACCGGATTCCGCAAATTAGGTGGAATAAGTGCTCCTGCACACGGAGGAGTCTGTGAAGAGTTAAGCGGTACCAGGGCCAAAGACTCTAAACCCAAGCGCTCTCCTGCCGGTTTAGCTGTAAGATCTCCCAGTTTTTGGATAAGGCTGTTTAGCAACTTTTCAACAGATCCTTCTCGTTCTGAGGTGATAAGAGGATTATCTGACAATGGTGGACACTCTGTGCTCTGTAAGGCTTCCGATCGGTTAGCACGCTGGGCATCAGATAAAGTACCAGACTCATTATTTTAAAAAAATTGTCTTAACTCATCCTCACTCGGAGGAGGTGGCAAATCGGGTTCGTTAGATGTACTTTCTCCTGCACCCGCACATTCCAGCTGTCCGCGCGATGTTGTGGTGCCGAAAAATCCCCGTAAGGGCGGCGGCGGGCTACTGGCAAAAGGGTTCAGTGGAAGCGCCTGTGGCATTTCGCTAGCAGGAGCCGCGGCGGCTGAGCAACCAGTCCTAATGCTTCCACTGGTCTCCTCAGGAATCGGTGCAGCGAAAACAGAGGCAGCTGCCGCTCTTTCACTTTCCATCTCTTCTAAAGTTACTTTAATCAATTTCCAAATTAACGCTAAGCGTCCCGCCTCCTTATCTCCTTCGCTAATTTTTTTCCACAGGGCAGTACCTATGGCTTCCCAGGTAGGTAACTCAAAAACGGTACCCATCGAGGAGATCAAGTCTCTATCCCGTGCCCATTTCAGCAATTCTCGTAAGGATTTGCCATCATATGATAAACCTCTCTTAGAGAGAATATATTGGAGGAGCTTAACTACTGCCTCTTCATCTTTAGAGAGTGTAGACCCCATCTCCTCCCCAGCCGCTCACTTGATCAGGGCAAGATTCTTCAGTTCCGAAGTACCTCTTTTATTCCGTAGCCAGGCACCAGCTACATAGATTGCCGGGGCAGCAATCTCCTTTCGACTGGCTTCTCCGCTCCTCTCTCATTCCAGCTGTCTTCATCGCTCCTGGAAGCAACAGAATGAGAGTCCCAGGTCCGGGCCGTCCTTAGTCTCTGGTCCGGGCCACCCTGGGTCCCTGTTCGGGCGCCATTTGTGGGAAAACAGTCTGCAGAGGCTTAAGGATTCTATGTGCACATCAATATGATTGTATGAAATCGTTTATTAACAACTTGCACTCACTTTATATAGAGAAGCCTTGTTTACACCAGCTTATCAAGCAGGTGGCTTTGTATTCCAATTACACATACCATTCTCATGGAACCTTCTTCTCACATAATTATTTTCCTCTTCTGTTGCCAATGAAGTTATCTCTTTCCCAGTAGCTCATTCTCAGAAAGCCTCTAACTAGGCCTCAATAGCCATTAACCCAATGTGGCCTAAATTGAAGTAAGTCAGGATTGCTCACAACCTGTATATTTCTGAACTGTTTCCCCAACAACTCTCTTTCCAAGGTGACTAATTTTTGCAAAGGCTTTCTGCTAGCCTGGAAGCTGGTTTTCCCTGTTTAAAATAAACCTGTGTAACTCTCTTAAATCTTAACGCCTTGTTATTTTTGTAAAATTCACGCGTCGTCTATAAGTAGTGGCTGAGCAGGAGAAGGCAGGACAACAAAGGCTCTGTGGGCCCTGCTCAGCCACCCCTCTGCTGACACCCACCTCCTCAGCTGGAGCAGGCACAAGGCAGGTGGAAGTCTCTATAGGTACCTCTCCTAAGTCCTCAAAACTCTCCTGGCCACCCTCGCCCTTAGATGGTAGAGGATCTGGATGTCTGCTGGAAGCAGACTGGGAATCTGACAAAGCAAGGAGGAGGGTGAGCCGAAGGTGCTGGCAGGAGAAATGAGGCAACCAGGTGCCACTAATTGCCAGGTAGTGGGCGTGAGCTTGTGTCAAGCCCACCTGTGCCTGATTAGGGCAGGCCCCCACTGCGCATGAGCAGGACCAGGGGGTCAATAAAAGGTGAGTCCTGAAACACAGGCTCATCTCAGTCCTGAGCATGTCTGCAGAGATCAGTTGCTCTTGGAGCAGTGCACTACCTTCATTGCGCCACTAGCGCTCATTGCCATCAGGGTGAGGCTTGAGTGGCGCAGCTGGCTAAGACAGTACCGCAATGCCGACGCCGCGGGTTCGAGACTCCTCAGAGCTGACCCGGCACCCAGCCAGGTGCCAGTTCCTGAGGACAGAGCCAGCCCTGGACAGGGGGACCCAAAGAGGGGACTGGCCCCTCACTCACCTGTCTCCAGCAGCTGGGCCTGTGCAGCAGGGGGATGTCACAAAGGGTCCCCTTGTCACCTGGAAGCCAGGTCAGGTGTGCCCAGGCAGGTGCTGGAACATGCCTGAAGTATCACGGAATCAGGGAACCATCATAGCTGGAAAAGACCTTCAAGATCACCAAATATGTCTCTTGAATCAATTTTTTTTTTTCTTCCTGTTCTTTTTGCAACATGCTGTCAATTAACATATCTTTACCTCACCATATACCTGACATACACCTAAAAGATAAGAATGCTTATCAGGTCGCCTCCTGGTGCATGGTGGAGACAAAGACAATAAAATTAGCAAGACACCAAAAGACTGAAAGATAAAGATGACTCCTCTCTGGGAAGTCTGTGTGTATCAGTGACTTATGCAAAAAAGAGACCCCTCTTTTTTTTGCTGTATAAAAAAAACCCCAGGAGAAAAGGAGAAGTTGCAGTTTTTCCTCGAGATCCCCCCTTCTCTCAGCACTTCAGTTTCCAGCTACGGGGCAGACACAGCGGAGGATCAGAAAAGCAGAGAACACAGATCAGCAGGAGCGGCTCCAGCCAGAGGCAAAAGCCGGCGCACGGTGATAACATCTTAATTACTCCCTCCTCTCTTTTCTTTTCTTAATGACTCTTCTCTCCAAAGTAGCTAATTGTGTAAATTCTCTCCTCTTAACGGTGGCATTATTGTTTCTTTTTCCCTATGTCACGGTTTAACACTGGCCCGGCAATTAAACCGAATAACAGACGCTCTCTATTAATCTGTCTCTCCTTGATAGAGAAAGGAGAGAGAATAAGGGAGAGAGACTTATGGGTTGGAAACTAAACTACACAACTTTAATGAAACAGTAGTGATAAATAGGTAAAATTACTAAATATATACAAATATACAGGAAAATGGAAACCACATTCCTCCCTCCTTTCCCCCAATAACTCTCACGTCACCACCGAGGCTGTAGGGCAGCCCTGGGAAAGTCCAGGCTGGACTCCTGGAGTCGGCAGCAGTCGGGAACTGGAGGCAGGAACACACAGATATGGGCTGGCACGGATCAGGACCACAGGCACACGAACAGACAGGATCCTTCCAGGATGCCGGGTGAAGGAAGGGAAGCAGGAAAAGATCTGGCTCGGCCCATGTGATGCCTCAAATTTATACTGAGTGTGACGTATATGGGATGGAATACTCTGTTTGGTCAATTCTGGCATCTATCTTGTCCGTTCCTCCCTAAAGGAGGGTTCAGGTGGGACCTCTTTACTCCTTCTGGAGGGTAAAATGTTTTCCTTAGAGCTGATAAGAGTCCTTGGCTCTGCATACCAGTCTCTAGCAGTAACTATAAACATCAAGTGTTATCAGTCCTAAAAGCACACACACTGTCTGAGAAACTTGCTGTTAATTTCAGCAAGTGCAACTACTTACAAGAGACTTAGCTAAAAGCAAAAGTATAGAAACAGAAAACCACCTTTATCCTGGCCCAAACCAGGACATTCCACCCCTTATTCCGTACCATTTGCGTCATACTCTAATCATTACTAACTCTTATCCTTAAACATATCTATACACAAATTACTACTATCTCTCAGTGCTAAAATTCACTAAGTAATTCAGTCTACAATTGCAGATGTTCATCTATTGTAGCAGATTCTCAAAAGAAGGACCAGTCTTCACAGTTCATGTCCATGGTCCACAAGTTGCAGGTTGCAGATGGTAATTTCAAGGAAGTTACTGGATGCCAGCCGATGAACCTAGTTCTGGTTTCATCACCACAAAATCATCCTGAAAAACACTCATAGAACACTGTTAGTTTATGCAACAGTTCACATAACAGTAGTTATGGTGGGATACAAGTTCATGACTCCCAAAGAGTCCATGCATTACTGATTAAACTAGACAAGCAGAAATTAAGAATTCTCACCTAGTGTTAGATTCCCTTGTGGTACACATTGTACTTCTCCATCTTTCATCATCACCCACCAAGTGTGTCCAGGCCCTTGAGCGAAAGCAACCCCACGAATGGGTTTACCTTTGCCCGAGGCAGGATAAATCCAAACTGTTTTCCCTAGCAGATTCTTCTCATGCACCACAGGCACTTTGTCTCCATCTACTGTGTGTAGAAGATCTGACTGAGCAGGACCAGCTCGATTGATGGAACCCCTGGTGTTAACTAACCAGGTAGCTTTTGCCAAGTGCTTGTCCCAGTTTTTGAAAGTTCCACCACCCATTGCTTTTAAGGTAGTTTTTAACAGACCATTGTACCTTTCAATTTTACCTGAGGCTGGTGCATGATAGGGAATATGGTATATCCACTCAATACCATGTTCTTTGGCCCAATTATTTATGAGATTATTTTTGAAATGAGTTCCATTATCTGACTCAATTCTCTCTGGTGTACCATGTCTCCACAAGACTTGTTTCTCTAGGCCCAGGATAGTGTTCCGGGCTGTGGCATGAGGCACAGGATATGTTTCCAGCCATCCTGTACTTGCCTCCACCATTGTAAGCACATAGCGCTTACCCTGGCGAGTTTGAGGCAATGTGATGTAGTCGACTTGCCAGGCCTCCCCATACCTATATTTTGACCATCTCCCTTCATACCATAGAGGTTTCAACCTTTTAGCTTGCTTAATTGCAGCACATATGTCACAATCGTGGATAACCTGCGCAATAGAGTCCAAAGATAAATCCACCCCTCGGTCACGAGCCCATCGATATGTTCCATCCCTGCCTTGATGACCTGAAGCATTGTGGGCCCATTTGGCCAAAAACAGTTCACCTTTATGGTCCCAGTCCAGATCTATTTGGAACACTTGAGCAGCCTCATCTGCTCGTTGGTTGTTTCGATGTTCCTCGGTAGCTCGATATGAAGGTACATGGGCATCTACGTGATGCACTTTTACATCAAGTTTCTCTAACCTAGTAGCAATGTCTTTCCAGAGTTCAGCAGCCCAGATAGGTTTATCTCTCCGTTGCCAGTTGTTTTGCTTCCACTGCTTTAACCAACCCCATAAGGCATTTGCTACCATCCATGAGTCAGTATAGAGATAAAGTCTCGGCCACTTTTCTTGTTCAGCAATGTCCAAAGCCAATTGGATGGCTTTTACCTCTGCAAATTGACTTGATTCACCATCTCCTTCATCTGTTTTTGCAACTAGTCGTGTAGGATTCCATACAGCAGCTTTCCACCTTCGATGGCCTCCTACCACACGACAGGATCCATCAGTGAAAAGAGCATATTGTTTTTCATTCTCTGGTAGCTGGTCGTATGGTGGGGCTTCTTCAGCCCGTTTTACCACTTTTCCTGGTGGCATTCCAAAGTGTTTGCCTTCTGGCCAATGTGTTATTGCTTCTACAATTCCTGGACGATTAAGTCTTCCTATCCTAGCTCTCTGTGAGAGTAAAGCAATCCATTTACTCCAGGTAGCATCGGTAGCATGATGGGAAGATTCTCTACCTGTGTACATAAAACCCAGTACAGGTAATCGTGGCACTAGGAGGAGCTGTGCTTCAGTACCAATCACTTCTGAAGCAGCTCTAACTCCTTCGTATGCGGCCAATATCTCTTTTTCAGCAGCTGTGTAGTTGGCTTCGGAGCCTTTGTAGTTTCGACCCCAAAATCCTAGAGGTCGGCCTCGAGTCTCTCCTGGAGCTTTCTGCCAGAGGCTCCATGAAGGACCATCACCTCCATCTCCGGTGTAAAGAATATTTTTGATGTCTGGCCCTGTTCGAATTGGTCCAAGGGCCATTGCCTGCACAATTTCCTGTTTAATATTCTCAAAAGCAGCTTGTTGTTCTGAGTCCCATTTAAAGTCTTTCTTCTTCTGGGTAACCTCATAGAGAGGTTTCACAATCTGATTATAAAGAGGAATATGCATTCTCCAGAAACCAACAGTTCCTAAAAAGGACTGAGTTTCCTTTTTGGTAGTTGGTGGGGCCATAGCAGTTATTTTGTTAATCACGTCCATTGGGATGTGGCGACGTCCATCTTGCCACTTAACTCCCAGAAACTGTATCTCTTGTGCAGGTCCCTTGACCTTGCTCCTTTTAATAGCAAAACCAGCCTCTAGGAGGATTTCAATTATCTTCTTACCTTTCTCGTAGACTTCCTTTGCTGAGTCACCCCATACAATGATGTCATCGATGTATTGTAGATGTTCTGGAGCTCCACCCTTTTCCAAGGTATCATGGATCAGTCCATGGCAAATGGTAGGACTGTGTTTCCACCCCTGGGGCAGTCGATTCCAAGTGTACTGGACACCTCTCCAGGTGAAGGCAAACTGTGCCCTGCATTCTGGTGCTATAGGAATAGCAAAAAATGCATTAGCAATATCAATAGTAGCATACCACCTGGCTGCCTTTGACTCCAGCTCGTACTGAAGTTCTAGTATGTCCGGCACAGCAGCGCTTAGTGGCGGTGTAACCTCATTTAGGCACGATAGTCCACTGTCAGCCTCCACTCTCCATTTGGCTTTTTCACTGGCCATACAGGACTGTTGAAGGGTGAATGAGTCTTGCTGATCACTCCTTGGCTCTCTAATTGCCGGATCAGCTTGTGAATGGGGACCACAGCATCTCTGTTGACACGATATTGTCTACGATGCACTACTGAAGTAGCAGTTGGCAGACGCTGGTTTGTAGTTCTCAGCAATCCCACTACAAAGGATTTATCTGAAAGGCCAAACAAAGTATGCAGCCATTCTGCATTCTCAGTCTTAATAGCTGCAGTACCAAAGGACCAGCGGTACCCTTTCGGGTCCTCGAAATCACCTCCCTTGAGGTAGTCTATGCCAAGGATGCACGGAGCATCTGGACCAGTCACTATTGGGTGTTTATGCCACTTTATTCCAGTGAGGCTCACATCAGCCTTCACAATAGTCAGTTCTTTAGATCCCCCCGTCACTCCAGAAATAGTGACAGAGTCTGTGCCTTTCTGATTCGATGGCATTAGGGTGCACTGTGCACCAGTGTCCACCAAGGCTTTATACTTTTGTGGCTCTAATGTGCCAGGCCATCGAATCCACACAATCCAATAGATTCGGTTGTCCCTCTCCTCCACCTGGCTGGAGGCAGGGCACCTCTAAGCTTGAGCACATACAGCATTGTCAGTATGTGCATTACTGGAGCTTGCATCCCCAGTACTCACACCTGATGTGCAGGGATCTGGAGTCACCAGCATTTTTGGATTGGGTAACTCTACACTGGACACTTGAGCAGCCATCTTTTTAGAAGGACCTCCTTTTGCCTTTGGCTTACTTATCAGCTCAATCACTCGGTCCTGTAGGGCAGCAGTAGGTTTTTTGTCCCACTTTTTCATGTCCTCCCCACACTCACACAGGACTACCCATAGGGTCCCTCTTGCTGATTTCTGTTTCTCTCGATTCTGTCTCATAGGAGGGCGTCTCCTCTTAATGGCTGCAATGCGGCGTCCTCCGTCTGTCTGAGGAGAAGGGGGTGAATGCCATTCCTCAGATGCTCTCTTGATAGCTGAGACCCAGGCCCGACAAGGGGCTATGACAGCATCTTCACACTCTCGTACAGTTTTAATCACATCACCCACAGTTGTATCTACGTCTGCAGGAACCCATAGCATTACTGATAGTGTATGATTAAAAGGTGGTGGTGCAGCATGCACAAACCTTTGCATCATAGGTTTAGGGCATGGTACATGATAGGGATCTTCAATGTCATCATTATTATAGATCAGATCTCGCACAGCCAATTCTTCGAGATACCTGATAGCTTTTCCAAGGTTGCGTGCTTTGATCTGTGGGCAGTCTATTTCCTCTTCATAGGGATATCTCTCCTTTACAGCTGACAAGAGTCGTTTCCACAGGCTGGTAGTTCCAGCCTTTTCCCCAAATGCCCGATCAATACCTGCATCTTTGGCCAGGGATCCCAACTGCCTGGCTTCCTTCTGAGTTAATGTTATGGTAGCAGCCCCCTCGTTCCAGCATCAGAGTAACCAAGAGAGAAGTGGTTCACCTGGAAAACGGCTGAAATCTTTTCTCAGAGTACGCAAGTCTCTCATGGAATAGAGCTGAGCAGATTCTGAGTCTGAGTCCTCATCTGACTCTGCACTAGCTGCTCTACCTGGTCTGGGAGGAGAGCCATTATCCTCTATTTCCTCTATCACCTGGTCATCTTGTTCAGACTTGGAAGGGTTACGGCTCGTTTCTGATTTCCCTTGTTTTCCTTTTCTCCTAGTTACAGGGTTAACAAGTAACTGTGTGGGCTGAGGGGGAGAGGCTGAGGCATCTGCAGCAGTGGCAGCAGCAGGGCTTGTTTTCTGAGCAGCAGCACTGTCTGTGGGAGTAGACACAGCAACTGAAGCTGTAGCAGAAACACTGGCGATGCTGGCCGGCCTTATCTGAGTTGTGCCCTTGCGTGAGGGGGGGCGAGAAGCGGCTGGGGAGGCAGGAGTGGGGGTGCTCTCTGTACGAGGAGCAGCTCTCACTCTCCGAACAGCAGCTCTCGGCCTCCGAAAAGGCATACTCAATCTCATTACTGTGGTTTTTGTGTTACTCCTCACCAATATATGAGAGAGATTAACAACACCCACTAAAAGATTGAGAGATGAAATGCTACTGTTACTAAAATCAGGTGGAGTCAGCCCAAAATACGATGGAATGGTGTAATTTTCCAAATTAAAACTGGGAGTGTAATAACCAACCAAGTTTTTTATCTCTGTATGAAACACTACTGCACCATGCACCATGATATACACCAGTATTGAGGACAATATTGCAATGATGGTTCTTAAGCAGCTCTTACGAAAGACAAACCACAAAGTAACAGCAATTCCAGCTGCAAAAAGACAGATTGCATACCCTAAATACCAAAGATACGGCACGATTGGTTTAATCTCCAACCCTGTGAAATTTCCAAAGAACAAGGTCTGATTCCAGCTCAGGAAAGCCATTCTTTCACTGGAGTTGGAATTCAAACTGTTCAGGCAATTTAGTCAAAATTTAAACTGGATTCGAGCCAATTAGCTCGGGCCCCACGTTGAGCGCCAATAAATCTGTCACGGTTTAACACTGGCCCGGCAATTAAACCGAATAACAGACGCTCTCTATTAATCTGTCTCTCCTTGATAGAGAAAGGAGAGAGAATAAGGGAGAGAGACTTATGGGTTGGAAACTAAACTACACAACTTTAATGAAACAGTAGTGATAAATAGGTAAAATTACTAAATATATACAAATATACAGGAAAATGGAAACCACATTCCTCCCTCCTTTCCCCCAATAACTCTCACGTCACCACCGAGGCTGTAGGGCAGCCCTGGGAAAGTCCAGGCTGGACTCCTGGAGTCGGCAGCAGTCGGGAACTGGAGGCAGGAACACACAGATATGGGCTGGCACGGATCAGGACCACAGGCACACGAACAGACAGGATCCTTCCAGGATGCCGGGTGAAGGAAGGGAAGCAGGAAAAGATCTGGCTCGGCCCATGTGATGCCTCAAATTTATACTGAGTGTGACGTATATGGGATGGAATACTCTGTTTGGTCAATTCTGGCATCTATCTTGTCCGTTCCTCCCTAAAGGAGGGTTCAGGTGGGACCTCTTTACTCCTTCTGGAGGGTAAAATGTTTTCCTTAGAGCTGATAAGAGTCCTTGGCTCTGCATACCAGTCTCTAGCAGTAACTATAAACATCAAGTGTTATCAGTCCTAAAAGCACACACACTGTCTGAGAAACTTGCTGTTAATTTCAGCAAGTGCAACTACTTACAAGAGACTTAGCTAAAAGCAAAAGTATAGAAACAGAAAACCACCTTTATCCTGGCCCAAACCAGGACACCCTAAAATAAATCCTTGTAACTTGTTTAAATCATAAAGCTTCTTATTTTTGTAAATTCATGCGTCATCTATGAGTAGTGGCTGAATTTTCCTCACAATCAAAATATAAAATAATAACTCGGATCGTAACAGGAACCATCATAGCTGGAAAAGGCCTTCAAGATCACCAAGTCCAAGTGTAAGCCCTACACCCCCAGAACCATCACATCATCTCCCCAAGCACCACAGCTGTCCCTTTGTTGGACACCTCCAGGGATGGAGACTCCTCCATTGACAGCCTGTGCCAATGCTTCTAAAAAGATGGCTGCTCAAGTCTCCAGCGTGGAAAATACTCTTTATTCATTGACATGCCCCTGGGTGCTGCTTTGAGCAGCAGGTTGTTCAAAGCTTGCCTGTCTTTCAGCAGCTTGATTGTCTCTTTAGACACCTCTGTCATGATGATCACATCTTTTTTCCCATCAGTCTCTCTAAACCCTTTCTCATCAGATTCTTCTTCACTTTCTCCGTTTGACTTTTCTTGGCTTGCACAAAGGAAAACTCCTGCTGTACTGGTGTGCAGTCAGTTCTCTAAGGAGAGCAGGTGGGAGGTGATGCAGTGGAGCTGTAACCTCCAGCTGCGGAGAGGAGAGGAGAATGATGCAAGGACCAGGAATGGAAGTCCCAGGTGGGACATGAAAGCAATTGGGGTTGGGAGGGTGAGAAGTAAAGTTGCTCACACAGTGTCAGACCTCAGGGAACTTCTATCACCTCTTCTGAAAAATGAAAATCATGGGATGATTTGTTAAAATATATTTTAAAAGAACAAAAAACAAAAACCGCAAAAGTACCAAAACCAGTTTTCATTAAGCACAGTATAAAATTTTCATCCATAACTATTGTGGGAAAAAACTCTCCAATTAGCTGTACAAGTCTTGAAGATGTAAAGAATATCCCATGGAGAGCCATGGCCCTTCAGTGCTCTCTGTATTTCAATAAGCCCCAGGGTGTGTTTGGTACTTAGTCCATGATCCTCAGGTGCTGAGAGATGAATGAAGAAACTGCTCCAGAAGTCAGAATGGGACCTGGAAGTACCTTGAAGCATTGATTGGCCCCACTGAGGGCCATTGGTGCCAGAGCCTCCCCATGGCCTTGTTAGAACAGATCACTGGAGGCCATGATTGCAGGGAGGCAAAGGATCTGTAAAGGTGGCTCTGAAGCCAAGGATTTTTCATTATTTATTTATTTATTAATGAATCTGTGAGGCCAAACTCTGAACCCCAGGCAATGGGAAGGCAGATCCCATCCTTAACTTGTCGGTCACGACTATTCCTGTGGAAAGTAGAGTACGAAAATGAGTAATAAATAAATTTCTGATACATCCTGACCTACCCAATAAGGGGAAAGAAAGTCCAGAGCCTCAGGACAAAATTATTATTCTAGATTTTGGTGGTTATGGCAGCTGCCATGTCTGAAGGACAAGGCAGGAGTAACCCAAAATAGCAATGATCACCCCACCATCACCAATACAAGTGATCTGGGATTAAACCTGGCTGCTTACCCCAGGAGTCCAGCCTGGACTTTCCCAGGGCTGCCCTAAAGCCTTGGTTGTGACGTGAGAGAATATATTGGAGGAGCTTAACTACTGCCTCTTCATCTTTAGAGAGTGTAGACCCCATCTCCTCCCCAGCCGCTCACCTGATCAGGGCAAGATTCTTCAATTCCGAGGTACCTCTTTTATTCTGTAGCCGGGCACCAGCTACATAGATTGCCGGGGCAGCAATCTCCTTTCGACTGGCTTCTCCGCTCCTCTCTCATTCCAGCTGTCTTCATCGCTCCTGGAAGCAACAGCATGAGAGTCCCAGGTCCGGGCCGTCCTTAGTCTCTGGTCCGGGCCGTCCTTAGTCCCTCTTCCGGGCCATCCTGGGTCCCTGTTCGGGCGCCATTTGTGGGAAAAAAGTCTGCGGAGGCTTAAGGATTCCATGTGCCCATCAATATGATTGTATGAAATCGTTTATTAACAACTTGCACTCACTTTATATAGAGAAGCCTTGTTTACACCATCTTATCATGCAGGTGGCTTTGTATTCCAATTATACATACCATTCTCATGGAACCTTCTTCTCACATAATTATTTTCTTCTTCTGTTGCCAATTAAGTTATCTCTTTCCCATTAGCTCATTCTCAGAAAGCCTCTTACTAGGCCTCAATAACCATTAACCCCATGTGGCCTAAATTGAAATAAGTCAGGATTGCTCACAACCTGTATATTTCTGAACTGTTTCCCCAACACTCTGAGGATCCAGCACTCCATGAGAACATTGTTCCTCACCACCCCAAACACAACATTTCTCTCATTGGCTCCCTGGGAAGGGTCTGGGATAATCTGCCTCTACCACCTTGTCACCACCACCTTGTCGCTGCCACCACTTCTGCCCTCCATCCAGCAGCTGCTGCTCATTCAACTCACTCATGTCCCCATGCTGCCACTTCATACCCACCCACCCACCCCGCATGGCACCAGCATCATCGGGGTCTCTGCGGGGAGCCCCGAGTGCTGGCAGTGATTGTACTGTCACACGAGGGGATGGGGTCACCAGCAGCGAGCCCATTCCTGCCCTGCCTGCAGGACACCTTCCCTTAGGGGCAGGAGGAGCAATGCATTACAAGTGTCCCTTTCAAAAAGCCCACAGCAGCCTCTCTTTCCTATGGCAGCTGCTTTCTGCACTGCCATCAATAACTCACTTCAGGCTGCACTTTGCATTTCCCCCTAAGAAAGCTAATGGTCCTTATTGGCATCACCCAGCACAGACAGAATGACCTCGCTCAGGAAAAAAACTCAGCACAAAAAAGGGGGAACACCGACTCCCACTGGCTCATGGGTGCCGGCCGTGCCCTCTGTGCCTCCCACAGGTCATGGCCCTGCCATGCTGGGTTTCCCCGAGGGGCTTTGCAAGTGAAGAGGGGAAAGGGGGAGGTGGGGGCCAGTGAATCCAAATGAAAATATTCTCCAGCTGAGGCCAATAAAAGGTCAGGCTGTCCCACCAAGTAGTGCTCTGGGGGCTTGTCACGGTTTAACACTGACCCGGCAATTAAACCGAATAACAGACGCTCTCTTTAATCTCTCTCTCCCCTCAATGAAGAAAGGAGAGAGAATAAGGGAGAGAGACTTATGGGTTGGAAACTAAACTACACAACTTTAATGAAACAGTAATGGTAAATAGGGAAAAAATTACTAAATATATACAAATATACAGGAAAATGGAAACCACATTCCTCCCCCCTTTCCCCCAATAAACTCTCACGTCACCACCGAGGCTGTAGGGCAGCCCTGGGAAAGTCCAGGCTGGACTCCTGGAGTCGGCAGCAGTCGGGAACTGGAGGCAGGAACACACAGATATGGGCTGGCACGGATCAGGACCACAGGCAGATGAACAGACAGGATCCTTCCAGGATGCCGGGTGAAGGAAGGGAAGCAGGAAAAGATCTGGCAAAGATCTGGCTCGGCCCACGTGATGCCTCAAATTTATACTGAGTGTGACGTATATGGGATGGAATACTCTGTTTGGTCAATTCTGGCATCTATCTTGTCCGTTCCTCCCTAAAGGAGGGTTCAGGTGGGGCCTCTGTGTCCTCCTGGACGGTAAAATATTTTCCTCAGAGCTGAGGAAAGCAGTGTCCTTGGCCCTGCATACCAGTCTCTAGCAGTAACTATAAACATCAAGTGTTATCAGTCCTAGAAGCACATACACTGTCTGAGAAACTTGCTGTTAATTTCAGCAAATGCAACTACTTACAAGGGACTTAGCTAAAAGCAAAAGTACAGAAACAGAAAACCACCTTTATCCTGGCCCAAACCAGGACATTCCACCCCTTATTCCATACCATTTGCGTCATACTCTAATCATTACTAACTCTTATCCTTAAACACATCTATACACAAATTATTACTATCTCTCAGTGCTAAAATTCACTAAGTAATTCAGTCTACAATTGCAGATGTTCATCTATTGTAGCAGATTCTCAAAAGAAGGACCAGTCTTCACAGTTCATGTCCATGGTCCACAAGTTGCAGGTTGCAGATGGTAATTTCAAGGAAGTTACTGGATGCCAGCCAATGAACCTAGTTCTGGTTTCATCACCACAAAATCATCCTGAAAAACACTCATAGAACACTGTTAGTTTATGCAACAGTTCACATAACAGTAGTTATGGTGGGGTACAAGTTCATGACTCCCAAAGAGTCTATGCATTACTGATTAAATTAAACAAGCAGAAATTAGGAATTCTCACCTAGTGTTAGATTCCCTTGTGGTACACATTGTACTTCTCCATCTTTCATCATCACCCACCAAGTGTGTCCAGGCCCTTGAGCGAAAGCAACCCCACGAATGGGTTTACCTTTGCCCGAGGCAGGATAAATCCAAACTGTTTTCCCTAGCAGATTCTTCTCATGCACCACAGGCACTTTGTCCCCATCTACTGTGTGTAGAAGATCTGACTGAGCAGGACCAGCTCGATTGATGGAACCCCTGGTATTAACTAACCAGGTGGCTTTTGCTAAGTGCTTGTCCCAGTTTTTGAAAGTTCCACCACCCATTGCTTTTAAGGTAGTTTTTAACAGACCATTCTACCTTTCAATTTTACCTGAGGCTGGTGCATGATAGGGAATATGGTATATCCACTCAATACCATGTTCTTTGGCCCAATTATTTATGAGATTATTTTTGAAATGAGTTCCATTATCTGACTCAATTCTCTCTGGTGTACCATGTCTCCACAAGACTTGTTTCTCTAGGCCCAGGATAGTGTTCCGGGCTGTGGCATGAGGCACAGGATATGTTTCCAGCCATCCTGTACTTGCCTCCACCATTGTAAGCACATAGCGCTTACCCTGGCGAGTTTGAGGCAATGTGATGTAGTCGACTTGCCAGGCCTCCCCATACCTATATTTTGACCATCTCCCTTCATACCATAGAGGTTTCAACCTTTTAGCTTGCTTAATTTCAGCACATATGTCACAATCGTGGATAACCTGCGCAATAGAGTCCAAAGATAAATCCACCCCTCGGTCACGAGCCCATCGATATGTTCCATCCCTGCCTTGATGACCTGAAGCATTGTGGGCCCATTTGGCCAAAAACAGTTCACCTTTATGGTCCCAGTCCAGATCTATTTGGAACACTTGAGCAGCCTCATCTGCTCGTTGGTTGTTTCGATGTTCCTCGGTAGCTCGATATGAAGGTACGTGGGCATCTACGTGACGCACTTTTACATCAAGTTTCTCTAACCTAATAGCAATGTCTTTCCAGAGTTCAGCAGCCCAGATAGGTTTATCTCTCCGTTGCCAGTTGTTTTGCTTCCACTGCTTTAACCAACCCCATAAGGCATTTGCTACCATCCATGAGTCAGTATAGAGATAAAGTCTCGGCCACTTTTCTTGTTCAGCAATGTCCAAAGCCAATTGGATGGCTTTTACCTCTGCAAATTGACTTGATTCACCATCTCCTTCATCTGTTTTTGCAACTAGTCGTGTAGGATTCCATATGGCAGCTTTCCACCTTCGATGGCCTCCTACCAGACGACAGGATCCATCAGTGAAAAGAGCATATTGTTTTTCATTCTCTGGTAGCTGGTCGTATGGTGGGGCTTCTTCAGCCCGTTTTACCACTTTTCCTGGTGGCATTCCAAAGTGTTTGCCCTCTGGCCAATGTGTTATTGCTTCTACAATTCCTGGACGATTAAGTCTTCCTATCCTAGCTCTCTGTGAGAGTAAAGCAATCCATTTACTCCAGGTAGCATCGGTAGCATGATGGGAAGATTCTCTACCTGTGTACATAAAACCCAGTACAGGTAATCGTGGCACTAGGAGGAGCTGTGCTTCAGTACCAATCACTTCCGAAGCAGCTCTAACTCCTTCGTATGCGGCCAATATCTCTTTTTCAGCAGCTGTGTAGTTGGCTTCGGAGCCTTTGTAGTTTCGACCCCAAAATCCTAGAGGTCGGCCTCGAGTCTCTCCTGGAGCTTTTTGCCAGAGGCTCCATGAAGGACCATCACCTCCATCTCCGGTGTAAAGAATATTTTTGATGTCTGGCCCTGTTCGAATTGGTCCAAGGGCCATTGCCTGCACAATTTCCTGTTTAATATTCTCAAAAGCAGCTTGTTGTTCTGAGCCCCATTTAAAGTCTTTCTTCTTCCGGGTAACCTCATAGAGAGGTTTCACAATCTGATTATATAAGGGAATATGCATTCTCCAGAAACCAACAGTTCCTAAAAAGGACTGAGTTTCCTTTTTTGTAGTTGGTGGGGCCATAGCAGTTATTTTGTTAATCACGTCCATTGGGATGTGGCGACGTCCATCTTGCCACTTAACTCCCAGAAACTGTATCTCTTGTGCAGGTCCCTTAACCTTGCTCCTTTTAATAGCAAAACCAGCCTCTAGAAGGATTTCAATTATCTTTTTACCTTTCTTGTAGACTTCCTTTGCTGAGTCACCCCATACAATGATGTCATCGATGTATTGTAGATGTTCTGGAGCTCCACCCTTTTCCAAGGTATCATGGATCAGTCCATGGCAGATGGTAGGACTGTGTTTCCACCCCTGGGGCAGTCGATTCCAAGTGTACTGGACACCTCTCCAGGTGAAGGCAAACTGTGCTCTGCATTCTGGTGCTATAGGAATAGCAAAAAATGCATTAGCAATATCAATAGTAGCATACCACCTGGCTGCCTTTGACTCCAGCTCGTACTGAAGTTCTAGTATGTCCGGCACAGCAGCACTTAGTGGTGGTGTAACCTCATTCAGGGCACGATAGTCCACTGTTAGCCTCCACGCTCCATTTGGATTTTTCACTGGCCATACAGGACTGTTGAAGGGTGAATGAGTCTTGCTGATCACTCCTTGGCTCTCTAGTTGCCGGATCAGCTTGTGAATGGGGACCACAGCATCTCTGTTGACACGATATTATCTACGATGCACTACTGAAGTAGCAGTTGGCAGACGCTGGTTTATAGTCCTCAGCAATCCCACTACAAAGGATTTATCTGAAAGGCCAAACAAAGTATGCAGCCATTCTGCATTCTCAGTCTTAATAGCTGCAGTACCAAAGGACCAGCGGTACCCTTTCGGGTCCTCGAAATCACCTCCCTTGAGGTAGTCTATGCCAAGGATGCACGGAGCATCTGGACCAGTCACTATTGGGTGTTTATGCCACTTTATTCCAGTGAGGCTCACATCAGCCTTCACAATAGTCAGTTCTTTAGATCCCCCCGTCACTCCAGAAATAGTGACGGAGTCTGTGCCTTTCTGATTCGATGGCATTAGGGTGCACTGTGCACCAGTGTCCACCAAGGCTTTATACTTTTGTGGCTCTAATGTGCCAGGCCATCGAATCCACACAATCCAATAGATTCGGTTGTCCCTCTCCTCCACCTGGCTGGAGGCAGGGCACCTCTAAGCTTGAGCACATACAGCATTGTCAGTATGTGCATTACTGGAGCTTGCATCCCCAGTACTCACACCTGATGTGCAGGGATCTTGAGTCACCAGCACTTTTGGATTGGGTAACTCTACACTGGAGACTTGAGCAGCCATCTTTTTAGAAGGACCTCCTTTTGCCTTTGGCTTACTTATCAACTCAATCACTCGGTCCTGTAGGGCAGCAGTAGGTTTTTTGTCCCACTTTTTCATGTCCTCCCCACACTCACACAGGATTACCCATAGGGTCCCTCTTGCTGATTTCTGTTTCTCTCGATTCTGTCTCATAGGAGGGCGTCTCCTCTTAATGGCTGCAATGCGGCGTCCTCCGTCTGTCTGAGGAGAAGGGGGTGAATGCCATTCCTCAGATGCTCTCTTAATAGCTGAGACCCAGGCCCGACAAGGGGCTATGACAGCATCTTCACACTCTCGTACAGTTTTAATCACATCACCCACAGTTGTATCTGTCTCTGCAGGAACCCATAGCATTACTGATAGTGTATGATTAAAAGGTGGTGGTGCAGCATGCACAAACCTTTGCATCATAGGTTTAGGGCATGGTACATGATAGGGATCTTCAATGTCATCATTATTATAGATCACGTCTCGCACAGCCAATTCTTCGAGATACCTGATAGCTTTTCCAAGGTTGCGTGCTTTGATCTGTGGGCAGTCTATTTCCTCTTTATAGGGATATCTCTCCTTTACAGCTGACAAGAGTCGTTTCCACAGGCTGGTAGTTCCAGCCTTTTCCCCAAATGCCCGATCAATACCTGCATCTTTGGCCAGGGATCCCAACTGCCTGGCTTCCTTCTGAGTTAATGTTATGGTAGCAGCCCCCTCATTCCAGCATCGGAGTAACCAAGAGAGAAGTGGTTCACCTGGAAAACGGCTGAAATCTTTTCTCAGAGTACGCAAGTCTCTCATGGAATAGAGCTGAGCAGATTCTGAGTCTGAGTCCTCATCTGACTCTGCACTAGCTGCTCTACCAGGAGAGGCAGTATCCTCTATTTCCTCTATCACCTGGTCATCTTGTTCAGACTTGGAAGGGTTACGGCTTGTTTCTGATTTCCCTTGTTTTCCTTTTCTCCTAGTTACAGGGTTAACAAGTAACTGTGTGGGCTGAGGGGGAGAGGCTGAGGCATCTGCAGCAGTGGCAGCAGCAGCACATTGTTTTCTGAGCAGCAGCAGTGTCTGTGGGAGTAGACACAGCAACTGGAGCTGAAGCAGAAACACTGGCGATGCTGGCCGGCCTTATCTGAGTTGTGCCCTTGCGTGAGGGGGGGCGAGAAGCGGCTGGGGAGGCAGGAGTGGGGGTGCTCTCTGTACGAGGAGCAGCTCTCACTCTCCGAACAGCAACTCTCGGCCTCCGAAAAGGCATACTCAATCTCATTACTGTGGTTTTTGTGTTACTCCTCACCAATATATGAGAGAGATTAACAACACCCACTAAAAGATTGAGAGATGAAATGCTACTGTTACTAAAATCAGGTGGAGTCAGCCCAAAATACGATGGAATGGTATAATTTCCCAAGTTAAAACTGGGAGTGTAATTACCAACCAAGTTTTTTATCTCTGTATGAAACACTACTGCACCATGCACCATGATATACACCAGTATTGAGGACAATATTGCAATGATGGTTCTTAAGCAGCTCTTACGAAAGACAAACCACAAAGTAACAGCAATTCCAGCTGCAAAAATACACATCACATACCCTAAATACCAAAGGTACGGCACGATTGGTTTAATCTCCAACCCTGTGAAATTTCCAAAGAACAAGGTCTGATTCCAGCTCAGGAAAGCCATTCTTTCACTGGAGTTGGAATTCAAACTGTTCAGGCAATTTAGTCAAAATTTAAACTGGACTCGAGCCAAGTAGCTCGGGCCCCACGTTGGGCGCCAGTAAAATCTGTCACGGTTTAACACTGACCCGGCAATTAAACCGAATAACAGACGCTCTCTTTAATCTCTCTCTCCCCTCAATGAAGAAAGGAGAGAGAATAAGGGAGAGAGACTTATGGGTTGGAAACTAAACTACACAACTTTAATGAAACAGTAATGGTAAATAGGGAAAAAATTACTAAATATATACAAATATACAGGAAAATGGAAACCACATTCCTCCCCCCTTTCCCCCAATAAACTCTCACGTCACCACCGAGGCTGTAGGGCAGCCCTGGGAAAGTCCAGGCTGGACTCCTGGAGTCGGCAGCAGTCGGGAACTGGAGGCAGGAACACACAGATATGGGCTGGCACGGATCAGGACCACAGGCAGATGAACAGACAGGATCCTTCCAGGATGCCGGGTGAAGGAAGGGAAGCAGGAAAAGATCTGGCAAAGATCTGGCTCGGCCCACGTGATGCCTCAAATTTATACTGAGTGTGACGTATATGGGATGGAATACTCTGTTTGGTCAATTCTGGCATCTATCTTGTCCGTTCCTCCCTAAAGGAGGGTTCAGGTGGGGCCTCTGTGTCCTCCTGGACGGTAAAATATTTTCCTCAGAGCTGAGGAAAGCAGTGTCCTTGGCCCTGCATACCAGTCTCTAGCAGTAACTATAAACATCAAGTGTTATCAGTCCTAGAAGCACATACACTGTCTGAGAAACTTGCTGTTAATTTCAGCAAATGCAACTACTTACAAGGGACTTAGCTAAAAGCAAAAGTACAGAAACAGAAAACCACCTTTATCCTGGCCCAAACCAGGACAGGGCTAAACGGGGGTTAGGGAGTGGCAGCATAATACCATGTGGTGGTGCTGAACAAGTGCCAGCTGCCAGCCACAAGTGAGAAGTGGTGGTGACAAGGTGGTGGTGGCAAATTGTCCCTGTCCCCACTGGGAGTTCTGTGTCTTTTCCTCCACTCAGACTTCTGCCCTGTAGGCTGCAGCTGGATGTTACAGCTCCTTAGCACCAGCTCCTGACCTGTCTCCCTTAGAGAACTGCTGCACTCAGGCACAGCAGGAGTTTCCCCCTTTGCAAGCAGAGAAAAGTAAAGAAGAAAGTTTCCTACACAATAAAATACACTCTACAAGCATCTGCTGTAAACAAGCTGCCTCTAATGAGGTTACATTTCTACATGGGATAATCTGATGAGAAAGGTTTGGCTTTAGTGAAACTCATGCACTTGGCTTTGGCCCATCCATCAAACCTGTCCAGATCCCTCTTGCAGAGCCTCCCTACCCTCAGGCACATCAACATTTCGACCCAGCTTAGATTCACCTTGATGTAAACACCTTGAATTGAAAATACAAAATATGTCTCTTGAATCACTTTTTTTTTCTTCTCTGGTTGCAACATGCCGCCAATTAACATATGTTTACCTCACCATATGCCTGACAGACACCTAAAAGATAAGATTGCTTATCAGGTTGCCTCCTGGTGCATGGTGGAGACAAAGACAATGAAAGTAGCAGGGCACCCAAAAAGACTAAAAGATAAGGATGACTCATCTCTGGGAACTGTGGAAATCTGTATGTATCAGGGACTTATGCAAAAAAGGGACCCCCCTTCTTTTTGCTGTATAAAAAACCTTAGGAAAAAAGGAGAAGCAGCAGCTTTCTTCTAGACCCCCCCTTCTCTCAGCACTTCGGTTTCCAGCCATGAGGCAGACACAGCAGAGGATCGAAAAGCAGAGAACCCAGAAGCGACTACAGCCTGAGGCCAGGTCCAGCGTGGACGGTGATAAAACTTCTTTGTTCTTTTCTTTTACCTTAATGACTCTCTCTCCAAGGTGACTAATTTGTGCAAAGACTTTCTGCGGGCAAACCTGTTTTCCCTGGTTGAAGGTGGTGTTATCGGTTCCTCCCCTAAATAAATCCTTGTAACTTGTTTAAATCATAAAGCCTTGTTATTTTTGTAAATTCAAGCGTCGTCTATAAGTAGTGGCTGAATTTTCCTCGCAATCAAAATATAAATAATAACTCGGATCATAACATTTTTATTGGCGTAGTCGGCAGGCTAAAATTGAGGAAAAATATCAGAGCCTGCTTTTAGTCTGATGCCTGCATTGCAAAACTAACTCTTAAAATAATTTAAAATAATTTAAAGCCAAAGTAAAAACAAATGGAGGCCATAGCTTGTTCTGCCAGCTACAGTGGAGGTAAAAACCAGACTGTTTCCCTCTATAAGGAGGAAGAATTCCGTGAATATGCTCTGGTTCGCCCCTTCTGGGACCACCTAAGAACTCATAAATATACCCCGAAGGTTACTCTTTACGATTTAATTTACACAAATTACAAGAAGGATGACTTTACCGCCCTTGCTAATCTGTAAAATTTTAGACAATTCTTCTGCTCTTGACAGGTTCCAAAAAACGAGTGAAAAAACATGGGGTAGACTTTTTCAATGCTCGTGCGTTTTTTATCCTGGCCGCTATAATTTGGCAAGAGAAAGAAGAAATGCGCCAAAGATTAGAAAATCTTGAAAGTGGCATGTTTGTAGAATTTGGGGACCTCCTAAAAACCACTGACGAACCTGAGGACTCCAGGGAGCCAAATTCTGAAATCGATTCTGACCTTGGTCCATTTCTGGAAGGCACCACATCTGCGTCTGAATATACAACAGACGAAGGAGAGTATGTCTCTCCTGAAAGACCCCGTAAAAAAACAATGCATTTTGCATCCAAAAGGGGGAAAAGTAGACCCTCCATTTTAAAAACAAAGCCACAGCCAAAAGTTGCCAACACGCAAACATGCACTCCCCCTCAGGCTGTTAACCTGCCCAAGGGAGAAATGGCTGAATTACACAAATGGGTCAGCACATATATAAAAACTGGGGCTAAAAGATTTGATAAATTGGAGGAAAAGGTCCAGCAGCTCACTGTAATGAGTGAGAAGTCCTCTACTCAATCTTACTCCTGTCATGAGTCTTCTGATAGTTCAGAAGATGAGAGCATGCCTATAACACATAAGCGTCTGTGTCCTGTAATAAGAGCAGAACATACACGTGAACTAGATACAGGACGAGAACAAGTTACTCATAAAGAATTTCCATACTCTCCTCTGGAGCTGACACAATTAAAAAGACAATTTGGCAGATTACCCTTGAAAACTGATATAGATTATGTAGTAAGGGTTTCATCTTCGGGTGGAGACCACATATTATTATCAGAGAAAGAAGTGTCAGGCCACTGGGGTCCTGGAGTTATGTTGATTACTGGTAATTCCAGAGCTCCATGGTCCCTGATCCCAACAAGCTGCTTATAATATGGGCTTCACTGACCCCATATGTGATCCAAATGATTTATGACCATGCTCTGGTGGTTAACCAGGAGGATCCACTTATGCTAAAGGAAAAACCTGAGAGAATGGATATTCTCATCAGAGGGCTACCTACGCAATTGCAAAATCTAGCCCTACAGATCAAGGCTAGAATCGAAAATTCAAATAAAACCTCACTATTAGGCATAGGCTACACTTGGTCTGATCTGCTTACTGAATTAACAGAATTTGGACATAAATATGTGGCACCTGAAGCCAATTGTACATCTGTAAAAATTCTTCAAACCCCAGCAAATTATAATGATAATCAAAAATTGACTTATGCCGCTGCGGCTGCAAGGCCTCCCCAAATTCCTCCCCACCAGCAGGAGGAATCACGGAGTGACTGGACAGTTGTAAACAGGGGAAGCAGATGGAGAAATAACAATAATCGTCAAAATAGACCCTCCCGAGACAGAAATAATTTACCATAGTGTGAACTAGGACCTTTTGCAAAGCTTAAAGAGGAAGCTAAGCGAAAAGGTATCCCTCCGTTACTCTCAAGTCACAATTTTACTTATGGCCATCTAACAGCCTTAGTAGAGGGATGGCCCACCAGGTCAAATTCAGGGGAAAGATCTGGAAATTCCCATAATTCGGGAAACTAAAAAGCCTTCTCTCTGCAACTAAAAAGAAAGCAAAAAGATGGCAGAGAGAGGAGACAGGTACTGATCCCAGTTCAGTAAATTCTACTGACCCCCTGAATAAACCTTGGGAAACCCTCCCTAAAAATCAAAATGATTGGTCCGAAAAGAATGAACTATCAAATCTTAAAATATCAAGTCCTCCAAAAGACTGGCAAAATGTGCTAAGATTGGTCTTGAATAAAAATGGGGATTTAGAACTTACGTGTGCTGTTGGGCCAAAGTGCTACCCTGTAACATTTGTGGTAGACACTGGTGCACAGATCTCCACACTAAAATCTGATGTGGCCAAGAAATGTGGTATTAATTCTTCTCTGAAACCAATATTTGTTAGTGTGCTTTGGGAAAGCCTGTTTTACGGAAGACAGCTAAAGTTTCCCTCAAGCTTCCGGGAGACGAACAGTTAATTTGAACCCAAATGATAGTAGACAACATTCCATACAATCTGTTAGGAATGGACATATTGATTGGTCGGTCCTGGATAGATGAGAACGGTCGCTTTTGGAATTTTGGCACCCCCACTCTTAAAGTTAGACTGTTAAAAGCTGCCCCTCGCCTCCCCCAAGGCAAAATTACACATGTGAAACAATATTCTATTCCCATAGCAGCAAAAGAAGGTATCAGAGAAGTAATTTCTGACTTGAAACAGAGAGGTATAATTGTGACTCGCCATTCGCCTTATAATTCCCTGATTTGGCCCAGAAGAAAACCAAATGGTAAATGGAGAATGACCGTAGATTATAGAAAATTGAATGCTGGCACTGAGAAATTAACTGCAGCTGTCCCAAACATTGCAGATCTGGTGCTAGAAATCCAGGAGGCAGTGCCCCCCGTGCTTGCCTCTCTTGATGTTAAAGATATGTTTTTCCAAATTCCCATTGATTCCGAGGATTAAAAATATTTTGCTTTTACTTGGGATGGAGTACAATACCACCAGGTTGCCTCAGGGCTAGAAACATTCACCCACGCTTGCCCACCATGCTTTGGCACAGGAGCTGGAAAATATTCCAGAAATACAAAACAACCCAAATGTAAAAAATCTATCAATACATTGATGATGTGCTGATAGGTGGTCAAAATGAGCAAGCCCTGAGAGCAGCTTATGATGCCATAATTGGGCACTTAACGAGCTTACAAATAGAAATTCCTGAGGATAAAAGGCAATCTCCCTCCCAAGAAACAAAATTTCTAGGAATCAAATGGAAAGGTGAGATACGGAATATCCCGCAAGATACTCTCTCTCACCTGGGAGAAATAAAAGCACCCACAAATAAAAAGGAACTGCAGGAAATTATGGGAACTTAGCAGTATTGGTGAAAGCACATACCTGACCTGTCAATCATTGCTAGGCCATTGTATGACTTGTTAAAGAAAACCCTCCACTGGGAGTGGACTCCAACTGAGGATGAGGTGTTAAAACTTATCCTCCTAGAAGCACAGACCTTTAAAACCCTGGGACCTCTTCACCCAGAGGACCCGATAACAATCGAATGGGGCTTTTCTTCCAGTGTGCTATCTTATCACTTTTGGCTGGAGCCACCAGACCCATATCCTTCTATTCTCAGTCATTAAAGTACTCAGAGAAGCAGTATTCAGTCCTGAAAAAAAGCTTTGCTCACAGTCAGCACGGCGCTGAAGGAGATAAGCAAGATAATTAAAAAACAAAAGGTAAACCTGCAAGGACCTTTTAAGATAATTAACCAGGTATTGTCTGGAAAGCCACCTCCTGAAGGAATTTCTCAGAAAGGCACAATCAGAAAATGGTATACCCAGACTGAATATTTTGTGGAACTTTTCCAAATTGAAGAAGGTCCTGATAAACACCTCAACATTCAAGAACCAATTGAATCCACAAATGAAAAAGATTTAATTATGAAAACTCCTACCCTATTAAAGAAGCCCCAGAATACAAAAGTAATATGACTACAGCCTGGTTCACAGATGCTTCTTTCCGAAGGGAAGGGAAAGTATACTTTTTTTAGTCTGCTCCAATTAAACCTTCCATAGGCGAACAAATAATAAATCAAGATGAAGGAAGTGAACAAGCAGGCGAACTGGATGCTGTTTTGAATGTATTTGTAAAAGAAAAAACCACTAAGGAACCTGTATATATCTATACAGATTCTTTTGCTGTCTTTAAAGGCTGTGTAGAATCGGTGACATTTTGGGAAAATAATAACTGGGAAATTAATAGAGTGCCTGTATGGCATACAGAGAAATGGAAGGAAATTCTACAAATTACAAAACAAAATCCCAATTTTCATGTGGGTTGGATACCTTCTCACCAACCTAATTTAAAAGATGAAGCAAGCAAATATAATAACCAAGTTGATGAATTGGCAAGAATTAATGTCATCGAAATCAGAGATGCTCTCAATCAAAATTAAATCCAAGAATGAGGGAAATTACTAGAATGGCTTCCTTGCAAGAGAGGCCATTCGGGTATTTTTGATTTGTATAAAGAAGCACAATCTCGTGGTTGGTCTGTATCACGAGAACAATGGAAAACCATAATTTCCTCATGTGATTTGTGTAAAATTCGGTTGGGAGAACATCCTCTGACTGCTGACAATTTACATCTCAGAGATGGTAAAACATTGTGGTCTACTTGACAAATAAATTATATAGGACCCTTCTGAAAGTCAGGAAATAAACAGTATGTTATTGTAATTGTAGAACTTATCTCTGGGTTAACGTGTGCAGAAGCCTATGCCAAAGCAAATGGAGAAAATACGGTATCTTTCCTGAAGAAAATTTTTGGAGTTTTTCCTAAACCCACCAGTATTTATTCTAATAATGGTACTCATTTCACTTTCCACCTGGTCCAGCAATGGGCAAAAAGTGAAAATATTAACTGGGCATTTCATATTCCTTACCATCCCCAGGCAAACGGCATTGTGGAAAGAACAAATGGGTTACTTAAAAAACTCATTAGACCTCAAGAGAGTAACTGGCATGAAAGACTCAATTATGCAGTTGCCATGGTCAATAATAGGTGGGATGTGAACGGTTGTCCCAGAATGACAGCATTCTTTCCCCTGTCGCCTAATCAAGATAACAAGCCTGAGAAGCGGCCTCCCAGGAACTTCAAAGGAACCTTGCAGCCAGGCCAAGCTGTTTGTGTGAATTTACCTAACATAGAATCATAGAATTGGCTGGGTTGGAAGGGACCTCAGAGATCATCGAGTCCAACCCTTGAACTACCGTTGCGGTTGCTAGACTATGGCACTGAGTGCCACATCCAGTCTCTTTTTAAATATCTCCAGGGAAGGAGAATACACTACTTCAGTGGGCAGCCCATTCCAATGCCGGATCACTCTCTCCGTAAAGAAATTCTTTCTAATATCTAACCTAAAACTCCCCTGACACAACTTAAGACCATGCCCTCTTGTCTTGTTGAAAGTCGTCTGGCAAAAGAGACCAACCCCCGCCTGGCTACAACCTCCTTTCAGGTAGTTGTAGAGAGCAATGAGGTCTCCCCTGAGCCACCTCTTCTTTAGGCTGAACAGCCCCAGCTCCCTCAGCCTCTCCTCATAGGGTCTGTGCTCGAGTCCCTTCACCAGCCTGGTTGCCCTCCTTTGGACCTGCTCCAGGACCTCGATATCCTTCCTGACATAGGTAGAATTAAATTAATTTTGCAAAATTAATTAATTTTGCAAAACCCACTGAATTCAAACACGTGGGTGGCGACTGACATGAATGATAAACAGCACAAAATTAGCACAAACTGGATAATCTGTGTGGAATAAGGTTTAAGATATCTTTTACCCTGTGTACTATAAACCAATGTTCTCTTTTTTGTCCTTTGTGTAATTAGGTTTTGTGTATTGGGACAGAAGGAGGATGAATTGATGTGATTACAGGCTTCAGCATATCTCAGAAACAAGGAACCCCTCGAGTTCAGTTTCAAAACTGGCTCCTCTGCTACTGGACACCGAAGTGACAGCCTAGAGCCTAGACACCTTTTGGCTTAAGCGAAGTGACTTGTAAGATCATGGTTCCGTTTATGATTGTTCTGAAATTGCTGTTGATTGTAACATTTTTTTGGTTGTGCAAAATCTGATTTAATTGGTATGCCAAGGAATACACTGGTTCACGAGCCATGGGACAAAAATTCTTTCCTTAATTTGAGACAAAATTTAAGTACAGTCCCGGATTTACAGAATTGTTGGGTTTGTGGATCACATCAGGGGTTCACACAATGGCCATGGATGGCACACCCTGTCCATCCTAAATGGATGCTGCACCCTACCTCTAAAGCACTTATGAGCAAAAATCCTGTTCTATGGGAAAACGATTCACCTGCCTGGGACCTTCATCACGTCCCAGAGGGGGAATTTTGTCTTAAACGAAAGCTAACTGATAAAGAACTTAAAACAGGTACTGGAAGAGTTCTAGGTTTTTCAAACTGCAAATACACCCTCACCCTGGTTATGGAATGGCATTGTGTCCATATGAATTGCAGTACCATAGACTGCTCAAAACGCCCTTTGACTAAGTATATGACAGAGATTTGTGGAACAACTACCAGTCCATGCCATAAACAAATGTATTATGGTTTGGCTTGGCAGGACCACTTAGGATGTCCGGCTATTTTTAAGCAATATTGGTCCTCAGTGGATGATTCAGACATGCCCCAGAATGCACGACTCAAATGTAAAACCAAGGAGGGAGTATGGCTGTGTAACCGATCTGACTTAAATCTTCTTGCAGTAACTTCTCCCACTCGCCAGAGTGAGACACATTATTATGATAAGCGTTTCCTTCATGGAGACTTATTTGCAATTAAAGGTCACTATTTCATTTGTGGACATAAAGCATATCGTAAGCTTCCACAGAAATGGGCAGGAACATGTTATGTGGGGGTAATTAGGCCTTATTTTAAAGTATTACCTAACGAAATTACACCGCACCTAAAACTGACCAGAGCAAAAAGGTCCTTCATAAATTTCAATGTGGCAAAATCTGGTTCACAAAAGTGGAAAGGAGATGAATGGACCCCTGAAAGAATAATTAAGTATTATGACCCTGCAACATGGAATCCTTATGAAATTATTAATGGAGCACGTGACCCAATTTATAACCTAAATAGAATTATCAGGCTACAAGCGGTTGTGGAATTGGTTGCTAACAATACCAGCCAAGCTCTGCCCTTGTTAGCAGATGAAGTTACTCAGTTACGAGATACTGTATACCAACATAGGCTGGCCCTGGATTATATTTTAGCTTCTGAGGGAGAAGTGTGTGCTAAATTAAATCTGACCAATTGCTGTCTCAAAATAGATGATAATGGTAAAGTGGTAAAAAACCTTGCTAGAGAATTAACCACAATAGCAAAAACTCCAGTCCAAACATGGCAATCTCCCACATGGACTTCTTTCTTTTCCTTCATAAATAATATAGGAGAATGGATTTATGTTCTGCTTGTATTTGGCTTATTCCTTTTCTTTTACCGTGTGTAATCAGCATTTGTTCTTCCTGGCTGAACGGCATCCGGGTGAGACGAATTCAGCAAACATTATCCCCTGATCAGGTTGACTCAGATACAGATAAGAAATGCCCCGGGATCACGACCCAGGTTTGAGGGAAATTGATCCTGTAAAACTTCAACGTTTTACCTTTCTTTGATTTGTATGTATTTGTGATTATTGCCTTGTATTTTATTTTATAATTATTTTCATTCTTATAATTTTTATTACTATTGTTATTGTTATTATTAGCTCTCACATATAATCAACATCTTCTCTTTCTCATTTAATTGCTAAGATTCTGTAAACGTCAATAGTTTACCTTTCTTTCTATACATGTTGTAAAGTCACTACCTGACACAATTGCTTTGTCCATGCACATACCTTACTTGTATTAAGTTGATTCTTTGCAACCTTTCATATATGCTCTCTGCTACCTTTTAGCCATTAAATGTCTGTAATATATCTAGATACCTAGTTGCAAACTTTCACAATGCTGGTGAAAGAAAAAAAATTTCTTTTATATATATATATATATATATATATATAAATGTGTTTATTCCGAAAACACACTCCCCTAGCCTCAAAACCCATGGGGTGAGGTGACGTGATATGGTGAGGTATGTATGATGTAGAAAATGTGTGGTACAACAGTTTACCACCACCACCCCCACAAACACATGTTAACAATATACTGGCTTTTGAGCTAGGTAAACGTGCAGTGGGAAAAACTGTGTCAGGCAAGGTGAAATTCCCAGATCACACCCCAGGGCAAACCTCGGAGATAGAATTTGCCTGCTGAAATGGCACAGACGATAAAAAGAGCCACACGACATAAATGGGCCAAATGGGATGTGTGTAAATATAGGAATGTGTGTATATATATATATACACATATAAAAAAAAAAAAAAATACGTAGCAAGACGAACCTCTTTTAGGGAACAGCACTTCAAGGTCCAACCAGGTGCTCCAACAGAGACTCGCGAGCAATGCTCCAAGCCTACGCCTCTCAGAGTTGACTAGCCCAGATCAGTGCTGCTACTCCAAGAGCAACTACCCTCTCTGCTGGCTAGCTCAGGACTGAGCTGAACTTGTGTCTCAGGCCTCACCTTTTATTGGCCCCCTGGCCCTGCTCATGCACAGTGGGGGCCTGCCCTAATCAGGCACAGGTGGGCTTAACACAAGCTCATGCCCACTCCCTGGCAATTAGGGGCACCTGGTTGCCTTGTTACACTACATTTCCCCCCTCTTTTTTTTTTTTTTGTGAAGAACTAATGTGACAATTGTAATAAGTACATAATAAACGCAAATACAACAGAAATGACAATTCCTCTCTCTCTTTTTTTTTTTTTTTAAAGTTTTTTTAAGTTTTTTTTTTTTGTTATTTTGGGTTTTTTTTTTTCTGCGTGCGTGTTTTTTTGGTTTTTTTGTTTTTTTGTTTTTTTTTTTTTGTTAGAAGAACACAAACAACAAGTAAGAAAAAACATACGATGTCCAAACACGTGAATTTGGAAAGGTTATTCAATTTGACGTGCTGGATGACGCATCCTTGTCCCTTAGAGATGTGGTGGTGGCAGGGTGTGTCCATTTACTGGGTACCCAAAGAGGTCCAGAGTCTGTGGAGACACAGCTATAACCTCTTCCGGTAAACAGTAGCGGTTTGGGCCCTACCCACTGACCTGTAGATGGGTCCTTTTAGTTGATTTGGACTTCTGGCATGCGGTTGATTTTCTGGGACGAGTAATGGAGTAACACAGGGGGTTGTTGGGAATCGCGGCTTAGACTAAGAATATTTAGTGTAAAAAGCACTTTGCTAAGCCGCATCTGTGGGTCCATGTCTTTGCTGTCCTTTTGTTTTTGTAGATATGCCATCAGGGTGTGATTAGCTCTTTCCACTATCGCCTGGCCTGTAGACAAATGAGGGATCCCTGTAATGTGTTTTACTCCCCAAGTAGCAAGAAACTGCTTGACTTTTCCGCCTGTATAAGCAGGCGCATTGTCGGTTTTTACTACTTGGGGGACCCCCATAACAGCAAAGCAATTGGTCAGGTGACGGACCACATGTAGAGCCTTCTCCCTTGTCTGAGCTTTCGCCCAGAGCATGCCCGAAAAGGTGTCTATCGTTACGCGGACGTATTTGAGTCGCCCGAATTCTGGGATGTGGGTGACATCCATTTTCCAGATCTCTCCCGCCTGCAGCCCGCGTGGATTGACTCCCACTGCTAGGGCAGGGCCAAATTGTGCGCACTGAGGGCACATCAATGCCCAGGCTCCCCCTTGTGACTGGGGCGGGGAGCTGGTGTAAAGCGCTGGCCCGGCTACATGTGTCATAGGGCGGGGGCCTGGTGCGCTGCACCTTCCGTTTTTTGTAGACCTGCATGCCAGGTTGCTGTGGTTGTCTCTCTGGCATCGGTCACACCACACTGTAGCTGAGCAGGCTCTTGCTGAGTGGCCTGTGGCTCCACATTGGAAACAGACAGGGGTGGATTTTCTTGATCTATTTCTCCTTCTGTATCGATTTTGCCTTCTGTCTAGTTTTTGCGCCACTGCCGCGAGGAGCTTTTGGGTGGGTTCCAGGGCGGCAGCAAAGGCACTGGCCATGCCTTGGTTTTGTTTTGTTTGGGTGGCCCTGGAAGCCACCTCTAGCATCTCCGAGACGTCAGCCGTTTTTGGTAAAGTAGAGAACAGCGACTTCATTCTCGGATTCGCATTTTCAAACACCAGCAGCTTAAACATGGATTCCTTCTGCTCTGCTCCCAGCTCGGATTGAGCCATGATGGACTGCCAGAGTTTATCAACAAAATGTTGAAAAGGCTCATTCATCCCTTGCTTAACGGCAGTAAATGAAGAGACTGGAGTAGGCTCTGGAACCACGTAAAAGGCTCAGCAGGCTAGGTGCGCAGCAATCTGGTGGAGCACAGTCGGGAACTGCAGCTGGACTTGGACATCTGCATAGCGTCCCGAGACCGTGAGCATCTTGGCAGTTATCCCTGATAGTGGATCCCCGGGTACTCGAGGGCGGTTTGCCTCTACTTGGGCCAGGCGCTCCCATTCTTTGGCTCAGACAATCTGCTGGGAGGGGGGTGAGCAGGTACCTGGCCAGATTGCAGCAGTCGTGGGGGCAATTGGTGTCAGCAGTGAAGAGCCAATCCAGGACGGCCTGACCACTCTCTGATTTTAATCCTCCCTCTCTCAGGGTCTTCTTGGCTTGCTGTAAGGTTTTCCAACTGTGCTGTTCAAATTGAGGTGGCCCATTGTTATCGTGCAGAACAGGGCAAGCAACAGTGCTGGCCTCCCAATCCCCTTCGAGAATGGCATCACGGATGAAGCCAGACCATCTTCCGGGTCGGGGTTTATCAGCACCTTTGATGCCTTGGTTGTTCTGTCTTGATGACAGCGGGGTTGGAATGTCCTCCTCCTCATCATCAGGGAGGGTGGGTGGGTCTCAATATTTATGGAAAGACAAGCGTTGGTCTATGTCTGTCATCCTCTTTTCTAAGGATTTCATGGCCTGATTTGTTTGTTCCAGGAGGGCTTTTATTTTGTCCTCCAGGCTGATGGGTGCAGCTGGTGGCGTGGCTGCTTCTTTCCCATGCTCTTTTTCTGAGCTGAGAGGTGGCAGTAGGGGTGGTTTCAAGCAGCAGCTAGAGCCGCCCATCTCGGGGGCATGGGCTGTCGGCATCTTCACATTCTTTTGTTCATTTCTTTCGGTGCTCGGAACAGGTGCTTCTTTTTCTTCCTCCGGCCCGATATATGGTGTGACTTCCCTCTCATGCCCTTGATGGCAAGGCTGTTGTCCCTTAGTCCTAGGAACGCCTTCCGGGTTTTTCCACCCTCAGGAGGAGGGGTGGGTAGCGGAGGTGCTGTGGGGACAACACCGGATCCCGCTTCTGGTGGTGGTGCTCTAGTGTCAATGCTAGCTTTCAGCGGGAGTGCTGCAATGGTGGTGATGGCATCTTCTGCCTCGGCTTTTATTTCTTTTAGGGCATTGATCGCCACTCCCCAGGTACCACCTAATCCGGTTATGTTTTTGTTCATTTCTTGAGTATGGAGGTCTCCCAATAGGTTACTGACCTTCTGCCAGAGTTCCCACGCACATACAAGCACATCCCTTACTTGTATTAAGTTGATTTTTTGTAACCTTTTATATATGTTCTCTGCTATTAAAAAAAAAAAAAAAAATTATATATATATACATATAAATGTGTTTATCCTGAAAACACACACTCCCCTAGCCTCAAAACCCACGGGGGTAGGTGACGTGATATGGTGAGGTATGTATGATGTGGGAAATGTGTGGTACTACAGACAGTTTACCACAATTCCCCCCCCCACAAACACACATTAACAATATTCTGGCTTTTGAGCTAGGTAAACGTGCGGTGGGAAAAACTGTGTCAGGCAAGGTGAAAGTCTCGGTTTCTTCTTAGTGGAATCCTCAGAGATGGAATTTGCCTGCTATAATGGCACAGACTATAAAAACAGCCACAAGACATAACCGCGCCAAATGGGATGTGTGTATATATATATATAAAAATAAAAAAAATTATAAATAGAAAAAAAAAATACTGACTCAAGAACCACGGGGTGAAATGATGTATACACGTGGAATTGAAAATACAAAATATGTCTCTTGAATCTTTTTTTTTTTTCTTTCTTCTCTCTTCATGCTTGCAATTAATATATGTTTACCTCAATGTATGCCTGACAGACACCTAAAAGATAAGATTGCTTATCAGGTCGCTTCTTGGTGCATGATGGAGTCCAAAAACAATGAAAGTAGCAAGACACCAAAAGACAAAAAGATAAGGATGAGTCATCTCCGGGAAGTCTGGAAATCTGTATGTATCAGGGACTTATGCAATAAAGGGACCCATCTTTCTTTTTGGGTATAAAAAACCCTAGGAAAAAAGGAAAAAGCAGCTTTTCTTTTAGACACCCCCTTCTCTCAGCAACTCGGCTTCAGCTACGAGACACCTACAGTGGAGGAACCGAAAAGCGGCAGAAGCGACAGATCCTTCACAAACGAATACAGCCTGAGGCCAGGGCCGGCGGACGGTGACAAAATCGCTTTGTTTTTCCCTCTTACCTTAATGACTCTCTGTGGGAAAACAGTCTGCGGAGGCTTAAGGATTCCATGTGCACATCAATATCATTGTATGAAATCGTTTATTAGCAACTTGCTCTCACTTTATATAGAGAAGCCTTGTTTACACCATCTTATCATGCAGGTGGCTTTGTATTCCAATTACACATATAATTCTCATGGAACCTTCTTCTCACATAATTATTTTCCTCTTCTGTTGCCAATTAAGTTATCTCTTTCCCAGTAGCTCATTCTCAGAAAGCCTCTAACTAGGCCTCAATAGCCATTAACCCAATGTGGCCTAAATTGAAGTAAGTCAGGATTGCTCACAACCTGTATATTTCTGAACTGTTTCCCCAACATATTCCCCTTTTTGTTTTTTGAGCAATTCTGACTTATTTCTTACGTAAGATAACACGCTAATGATATATTGTCATATGCAGCATACTAATAATGCAAAAGCAATACCATACCAATAATAACATATATACTGATGCAAAAGCAATAATAACGTATATAACTGATAAGCCTTGCCTAATTAAATCTATAAGCCAACAAGCTAACTGGTATATTTTATGATTTTTATCAATTCTTACCAAAGGCTTTTACTCTTGCTATGTATGATAGAAATGAAACAGCAAGAAACCCAAATTTCAAATTTTCACTTATATTCTAGGCCTAATTGTTGCACTGACCAGTTGATCACAAATGTTGTTGATAACTCATTAGTGCTCTCATGAGGTTACGCTCTTTTTCCTTCTCATGAGGGTATATGCTCTTCCCTTTTCTCTCTCTCTCTTTTTTTTTTTTATTGTAATGAAAATAGTTTTATTATCAAATCATGTGTTCTAATGGTTTCAAATTAAACCTGAAGAAATTTCTTTCTATAGAAAGCACATAAAACCTCGACCAGTCAGTTTCACCTCTTCCGGCCCTTCCCATTGTCCAGTGATGGAATTCTTGAATTCCACCAAAATTTTGTGGGAAGGTTCCGAACCAAAGTCTGCTAAAGCTTTTTGGTGAATCAGTATTGGAGGTTCTGTACGTTCTCCTGTAAGGCGTAAATAGTTCATGACATACACAGCCTTACTTAACCGGTCCTCAGGAGAACTCCCTTCCTCCCCCCATTTTTGTCTTTCAAGGAGTGTCTTTAGTACCGAATGGCAACGTTCCACTATTGCTTGTCCTGTAGGGTTATGAGGAATACCAGTAACATGTCGAATACCCCATTGTCCACAAAACTGTCGAAAACGAGCAGAAGTATAAGCGGGGCCATTGTCCGTCTTAATAGACTGAGGTACTCCAAGAACAGCAAAGGATACATATAGATGTCTGATAACATGTTTCGTTGCCTCACCAGTCTGAGCAGAGGCCCAAACGGCCGTAGAAAAAGTATCTATAATAACATGCACATATTTTAAGCATCCAAACTGTTGTACATGAGTGACATCCATTTGCCACAGTTCCAAGGATTTTAAACCTTTAGGATTGACTCCCATCCCAATACCAACATCAACCTTTTGGCAATCAGGACAAGATTTCACAATTCCCTGGGCATCCCCCAGAGGTAAATGAAATTGCTTCGCTAGCACTTTAGCAGATTGATGAAAAAATGCATGAGATTGTCTAGCCTGTGAAAAAACATCAACAGAAGGACCAGTCCACGCTGGTGCAACTAAATGGTCAGCTCAGTTATTACCGATAGCCAAACCTCGGTCACTAAGATGACTCCGAATATGAGTGATAAAATAAGGATGTTCTATTTTTGCTAAGAGTCTCAATAACTTCTGCAAGAAGAAATACAAATGTTTATTCGAAATTTCCTTCAAAATGGCATGATACATTCTTAAAACAATACCTCCTACATAAAGTGAATCAGAGACTATATTTACAGCAGTATCACTCCACGTTTCAAAAAGCCAAATAACCATGGTAAGTTTAAGGGTTTGCAAAGAGTCAAATGACTTCCCTTGAATTAAATGTTCTTCCCATTGCCCAGGCGTCTCCTCCCAGGTAACAACAGCTTTATGGGATTTTCTGCCAGCATCCGTAAAGACCGTTAAGCCGTCCACTGGACTGTCAGACAAAAAACTACGACTCCCACTGCATGTTAGATAAAAGTGGTAACAAGCGATATGAGGGGTAAGAATTCGTGATTTCCCCACCAAACTGTGCTAAGGCTATTTGCAGGTCTGTAGAAGTTCGCAGCAACCAAACCAAATAGTCTTGCATAAGGGGCAAAATGATCTGTCCTGGGTCCACTCCAGCGATGTCTTGACATTGCGCTCTGCCCTTTATAACAATTTGAGATAAAACTGCAACTCTTGTTGTAATTGTTTTGCGTAAACCGATTGACAAAAAGGTCCACTCAAAAATCCTTAAAGCTTGTGTTTTCTTAGCATCCCATTGAGCTAATAACCCAAAAGGATGTACTCGATCTTGACCTGAATTTATTTCCATTAACGTTATCGGCAACTCGGCTACAAAGCGAGATTCATGACACGTTAAAATTTTCTCCTGAATAACAGTCAAGGCCTTTTGATGTATGGGCTGTAACTCTCTTTTATCAGTCACATTAGACGTGGTACCCAAAAGATCAATCAAAGGCTGTAAATCATCATTAGTAATCCCACAAAGTGATCTTACCCATTGGATATCACCCACAAGTTTCTGTACATCTCTTAAAGTATTAATTTCTGTTTTAAAAGCAACCTTCTGTGGCCGTACTGCACTCCCTGTGATTGTCCACCCCAGATATTTCCAAGGTTCATGCTTCTGTACCTTTTCTGGGGCAATTTTTAAACCACGTTGTTCTACAATCTGTGTTACATGAGCTAAAACATCATCGTGGTTGAGTGTTCTTCCTGCAATTAAAATGTCATCCATATAATGATAGATAATCAACTCAGGAAATTGCAATCGTAAAGGCTGTAGGGCCCAGGCAATATAATTCTGACACATTGTTGGGGAGTTCTTCATTCCCTGCGGTAATATAACCCAGGGATATCTTTGTGCCGGGTCAGTCTTGTTAACAGAAGGAACTGAAAAAGCAAAACGTTCAGCATCATCTGGATGTAAAGGAATTGTAAAGAAACAATCTTTTAAATCCATTACCAACACATCCCAATTTTCTGGTAACATTACCGGGGACGGTAGTCCAGGCTGTAACGCTCCCATATCCTCCATGACTGCATTGATAGCACGCAAGTCATGCAGTAAATGCCACTTTCCAGATTTTTTAGGAATTGTAAATATAGGCGTATTCCATGGTGAGGTAGAT
Source organism: Calypte anna (assembly GCF_003957555.1). Classification (NCBI taxonomy): domain Eukaryota; kingdom Metazoa; phylum Chordata; class Aves; order Apodiformes; family Trochilidae; genus Calypte; species Calypte anna. The sequence goes on from NC_044276.1 coordinate 17,716,168, forward strand.
GGTACAATATGTCTAGCCAGGAGCTGTTCTTGTACCAATTCCTTCACATGCTGCAGCCGTTCATTAGTTAGCGGCCACTGATCTATCCAGACAGGATTGTCGGTTGACCACTTGATTTTTAGGATAGGCTGCTCCTCAGTGACCGCTACTAAAAAGGCTGTGTTACGAGCCTAGCATTCAGCTGACTGAGTACATGTCTCCCTATTAACATAATAGGTGCACGCATAACATACGGTCTAACTGACACTTGAGACCCGTCAGTAAATTGCAAAGCAACTGGATCTTTACTAATCCTAGTCTCCTGCGTTCCTTCCACCCCCATAATACTTGCGGGGGACGGTACCGGGGGCCATGTTGAGGGCCAATGCTGCTGAGAAATTATTGTGACATCTGCTCCTGTATCAATCATCATTGTCAATGTAATAGTCTCATTCCATTTAGATTTGAGCAATACTTCTACCTCAGGTTTCCCTTTCATTATATCCATTGCAAAATAAACCTGTGGCGCTCCAGTGGAGCCAAAACCTCCACTTCCTCTATCCCTGTCACCTTTACACGGCACCTGTGACACAAACGGTACTAATTGTGCTATCCTACTGCCTTTTGGAATGGATACCAGTGGAGTAATAGTATAAACCATAATTTTTACTAACCCAGTAGAATCAGCATCAATCACACCAGGAACTACAAAAATACCTTGCCTAGAAGTAGATGACCTTCCTAAAAGTAAAGCACACAAATTATGTCCTAAGGGTCCCTGAATATTCGAGTCCACTAAATGCACGTCAGTGTTTAACAATGTTACATCTACTGCAGTTTCCACGTCAACTCCGGCACTCCCGTGCGTGGCGGAGCTGATGGTGTCCAGGGCCCCTGAGGTCCCTGAAGTCCCTGAGGTCCCTTACCAGCGGACCAAGCTCCCCGAATTTGTGTCTTGGTGCGCGGGTAATTCGTGCTCTGCGGACGGTTTCACCATTGTCGGCACTCAGATGTATTGTGATTATCTCTATTGCAATTCGAGCACCATTTCCGTCTGGGTCCTGCACCTCTGCATTGCGATTTAAAATGACCTACTTTACCACAATTAAAACATTTTTTATCATTCGCCAAACTGCCTTTCGGCACTATTGAAACCACATCTTTTAGCGCCACAGCCATAAAGGCGGCCTTTTCCGATTGCCGAGTGCGTTCTACGAGCTCAATCATATCTGCAACCTCAGCTGTTCGAGGCAATGGTCCTAAAATTTGCCTTGTTTTATCATTCGCATTATCAAAAGCTAAAACCCTAAACATATGCTGTCTGGAGTCCTCATCCAAATCAGGGTGGTTTTGGATCGCCCTGAACAGTTTATCAACAAAATCAGAAAAAGACTCATTTAAACCCTGTCTGATATGAGCGAAAGCATGCGGTTGGCCAGGTTCCTGGATCGATGTCAGCGCCTGTAAAGCAAGCTTTTGAGTTAACTGCAACACCTGTGGCGCAAACTGAATTTGCAAATTGTTATCGGCGAAAGGACCTTGACCCATTAGCATTTGCACCTGAATACCATACAACGGGTCGTCTTGTTGTCGTGGCTGAGATGCTTCAGCACTGCATAATTTTTGCCATTCCCTAGAAAGCAATAGTAATTGTGAGGGAGAAAGCAAAATGTCAGTTAACTGAGATATATCTTGCGGTGTCAACAAATCACTTGTAAAAATATATTTCAACATTTGTTGGACCATAGAAGACTTAATGCCATTTTGACTTATTGCTGCTTTAGCCTTTTCTAGTATTTTCCAATCAAAAGGCTCCCATCTTCGTGTCCCATCCGCTTGTATTGTCACGGGGAACGCCACCTGTCGCAGTGGGTGTTTGATGCAAACAGATGCGAGACGGAGACTCAGTTTGATGCAAACAAATGTCCAACTTTATTGAATCAGAAGGCGATATTTATACACTAATCTAAGAGCTAATGCCACGTATACATATTGCTGATTGGTGATTTCTACATCTCGTTACACACGTTTTAACTTGATTGGCTACAAAGCATTTAGCAACAATTAACTAACAAAGCTTATCTTTCACACATTCGAGCTTCTTCGTGGATGTTGTTATCGTGCCGAGTCCCTTAATCTAATCGTCTTGCTTACTCCTTAACCTTCGAGTGTTCTAACGTGCTGTTCCTTGCGGTTACAAAATATGCTTTAAGCAGCACTGTCCTTGCACATAGCCCAAAGCTTATGTTGAAATTATCAGCAATTGTTTGGTGCAGACAGTCTGAGGCTGTACTGCCTCAATTCCCCCTTCCGATTGGACAAGATAAACTCGTTTCATGGCACGATTGAGCATCCGTTGGAAGCATTGAAAAATACAGGGTAGCAAGATTAAAAAAAGTAAAAAAGCAGATAAAGCATAACAAACAGTCTTAACCAAACTTCGCAACCATCCTGTTAGACCCCATCTTGAAAAAAGTTCATCAAACTAGTCCTTAATTATCTTGTGATTGCAAATGTGCAACCTCTTCTCTAAGCGATTGTATTGCAGCATGCATAGATCGAGAGCGATCAGAAAGATTCACACAACACACTCCACTAAAATCCTCACAAATATGACCTAAAAGCTAACAATAAAAAGAGCAGTACAACAGAATAGCACAATCAACAATCAACATATAGACGAGGGATCCCTTAGTCAACATATAAACGATCACATGAATTACAACATTAACAAAACATGTTATCAATACAACACGAAAAGTACATTTCACACTGCAGTGGAAGGACTTAAACAACTTTTTAGTATGAGGAAGTTCAGATGTCCACTGGCGCATAGAACCAAGGGGGTAGAGGAGGCTTATCCGACAAAAATTGGTCGGGGGGCCCCAAAAGCGTCCCCAGACCCCTCCCGGATCACAGCACGGTGGAGTCCTAGTTTCCTCCATGGTTGCCAAATTAAAACCTAAAAAGCCAAATAAAATTATTTACAGACAAAATTCCAAGCCTTTAAATAGCAAAGGCATACACACTCTTTTTTTTTTTTCTTTTTTTTTTTTTTTTTTTTTTTTTTTTTTTTACTCTGTGTTCTCTGTACGAGGAGCAGTTCTCATTCTCCTCAGCAACTTTCAGGCCATGGTCTATAAAAAAAAACAAACCTGGGGAAAGCAATAAAAGTTTGTTGGTGGATTTAGATACATTTTTAGAGGTATGGTGGGCTCGTTTTCTGAGCAGCAGCAGTGTGTGCGGGGGGGCGAGAAGCGGCTGCGGAGGCAGGAGTGGGAGTGCTCTCCGTACCAGGAGCAACTCTTGCTCTCCACAGCAACTTCCAGCCTCCAAAAAGGAATACTCATTCTCATAACTGTGTTTTTTGTCTTACTTCTCACCAATATATAAGAAAAACTAACAACCACCACTAGAAGATTAAAAAATGAAATGATATTGCTACTAAAATCTGGTAAAGTCACCCTGAAACAAAATGAAATGGTACAATTTCCTAAATCAAAACTGCAAGTATAATTACCAACCAAGTTTTTTATCTCTGTATGAAACACCAGTGTACCATGCACCACAATATGCATCAATATTGAGAACTATATTGCAATTATTGAGAAGGAATTAATAGAGTATTAATGAGCATTTTTTTGTCGTATGGCATCAACAATTGAGCAGTAAAAAGATACTGCAAAGGAGATGACTCAAGCCGATTTCAAACCGTACTGCGCAATGACAACTTTGGCTTCTTTTACCATTTTCCAATCTAATGCAACCCATTGACCTCCTCCTCCGGGTCCCACAATCACTGGAAAACCATCGGACTCATATTGGGAACCATTTCTCCTTCAACTATAGCATTTTGAATAATTCCCTTCCATCTAGTTACTGGATACACATTACCACCTCCCCCACTACCCTCCCCTCCCCATGCTGGATCTGGAAGAGGTAGAGCAGTGGGTGTTAAAGGGTTAAGGGAAATAGGAGCAGGAATAGGGAACAGATCAGGGGGTAAAAATGGATTAGTGCTCCCTTGTTCGGGATGTTCCCTGGAGCAAAAACTAGAGTTTTTTCAGGGGTATACTCATCCTTGGTTTCCAGTTCTGTCAGCTTCTTCAGCAGTTTCCTTAGTTGCTTGTCTCCGAGTCCCAGTTCTTTCCTTGGCTGTTGCTCTATAGCAGGCACTGATGGTGCTGACAGATGAAACAGAGGATTAATTGATGGCAACTGTGGTCAAGAAGATAAATCAGGCTTCCGAGGTGGAAAGGTGGCAGAGCAGTCGGGAGCCGCGGTAGGCAGGCACGAGGGAGGGAGTCTGCATTCCAAGATTCCTCGCCTGTGTTCTCCGGCTTCTCTCCCTCTGGGAACTCCGATGATTCTGGTGGTGTTTTCGGTCGCTTTTGGTTTTGCTTCTCAGTCCCATTTTAGTTTTCATCCAGCCCCCAGGGTCAAAGGGTTCTGGGTCCAAATCCGCATTCACCATAGAGGCAGTGGTTGGCAGCGGGGGGGCAGAAGGGGGAGCAGATGAAGTAGTAGACTCTTTTCCTTTTAAAGTTTCAAAAAGTGTTTGCCAAGGTACTAAGAGTTTGGCGGTTTCATTATTGCCCCGTGTAGTGGCATCCCATAATTTAACTCCGACCTCCCAAAATGTAGGGTCATAAATAGAGACCGAATTGATGTCAGAAAAATGCTCACGAGTCCATTTTAAAAGCAGTTTTAGATCATGGCCGGATATAACTTTTTTATCCTTATTAAGTAAAGTCTTTAAAGTATAATAAACGTCTCGTTCTTCTTTTAAACCCATAACAAAAAGTTTCTCCAAGCTCACCTGCCAATCGCGAGGAGGTGATGAAGGTGCGCACCACAATTACCGGCTTCCTTTCAGCCTTTTTCTTCACTCTCGAGTTCTTGGAGACCTGCGACCGGATAATCTTCAATCTTCTTTTTTCTTTAATAATCTTTAGCAATTTTTAAATTTTTATTTACAGTCTTTAGCCCGATCACGTCGGGGTCACCATTTGTCGCAGTGGGTGTTTGATGCAAACAGATGCGAGACGGAGACTCAGTTTGATGCAAACAAATGTCCAACTTTATTGAATCAGAAGGCGATATTTATACACTAATCTAAGAGCTAATGCCACGTATACATATTGCTGATTGGTGATTTCTACATCTCGTTACACACGTTTTAACTTGATTGGCTACAAAGCATTTAGCAACAATTAACTAACAAAGCTTATCTTTCACACATTCGAGCTTCTTCGTGGATGTTGTTATCGTGCTGAGTCCCTTAATCTAATCGTCTTGCTTACTCCTTAACCTTCGAGTGTTCTAACGTGCTGTTCCTTGCGGTTACAAAATATGCTTTAAGCAGCACTGTCCTTGCACATAGCCCAAAGCTTATGTTGAAATTATCAGCAATTGTTTGGTGCAGACAGTCTGAGGCTGTACTGCCTCAGCCACCAAGTTAGGTACAAATTTTCCCTCCATTATTGCATCGCGTACGACCCCTCTCCACCTTTGTCCAGATCCGGATTCTCCTGGAAGTTCAGGAACCGGATTCCGCAAATTAGGTGGAATAAGTGCTCCTGCACACGGAGGAGTCTGTGAAGAGTTAAGCGGTACCAGGGCCAAAGACTCTAAACCCAAGCGCTCTCCTGCCGGTTTAGCTGTAAGATCTCCCAGTTTTTGGATAAGGCTGTTTAGCAACTTTTCAACAGATCCTTCTCGTTCTGAGGTGATAAGAGGATTATCTGACAATGGTGGACACTCTGTGCTCTGTAAGGCTTCCGATCAGTTAGCACGCTGGGCATCAGATAAAGTACCAGACTCATTATTTTAAAAAAATTGTCTTAACTCATCCTCACTCGGAGGAGGTGGCAAATCGGGTTCGTTAGATGTACTTTCTCCTGCACCCGCACATTCCAGCTGTCCGCGCGATGTTGTGGTGCCGAAAAATCCCCGTAAGGGCGGCGGCGGGCTACTGGCAAAAGGGTTCAGTGGAAGCGCCTGTGGCATTTCGCTAGCAGGAGCCGCGGCGGCTGAGCAACCAGTCCTAATGCTTCCACTGGTCTCCTCAGGAATCGGTGCAGCGAAAACAGAGGCAGCTGCCGCTCTTTCACTTTCCATCTCTTCTAAAGTTACTTTAATCAATTTCCAAATTAACGCTAAGCGTCCCGCCTCCTTATCTCCTTCGCTAATTTTTTTTCCACAGGGCAGTACCTATGGCTTCCCAGGTAGGTAACTCAAAAACGGTACCCATCGAGGAGATCAAGTCTCTATCCCGTGCCCATTTCAGCAATTCTCGTAAGGATTTGCCATCATATGATAAACCTCTCTTAGAGAGAATATATTGGAGGAGCTTAACTACTGCCTCTTCATCTTTAGAGAGTGTAGACCCCATCTCCTCCCCAGCCGCTCACTTGATCAGGGCAAGATTCTTCAGTTCCGAAGTACCTCTTTTATTCCGTAGCCAGGCACCAGCTACATAGATTGCCGGGGCAGCAATCTCCTTTCGACTGGCTTCTCCGCTCCTCTCTCATTCCAGCTGTCTTCATCGCTCCTGGAAGCAACAGAATGAGAGTCCCAGGTCCGGGCCGTCCTTAGTCTCTGGTCCGGGCCACCCTGGGTCCCTGTTCGGGCGCCATTTGTGGGAAAACAGTCTGCAGAGGCTTAAGGATTCTATGTGCACATCAATATGATTGTATGAAATCGTTTATTAACAACTTGCACTCACTTTATATAGAGAAGCCTTGTTTACACCAGCTTATCAAGCAGGTGGCTTTGTATTCCAATTACACATACCATTCTCATGGAACCTTCTTCTCACATAATTATTTTCCTCTTCTGTTGCCAATGAAGTTATCTCTTTCCCAGTAGCTCATTCTCAGAAAGCCTCTAACTAGGCCTCAATAGCCATTAACCCAATGTGGCCTAAATTGAAGTAAGTCAGGATTGCTCACAACCTGTATATTTCTGAACTGTTTCCCCAACAACTCTCTTTCCAAGGTGACTAATTTTTGCAAAGGCTTTCTGCTAGCCTGGAAGCTGGTTTTCCCTGTTTAAAATAAACCTGTGTAACTCTCTTAAATCTTAACGCCTTGTTATTTTTGTAAAATTCACGCGTCGTCTATAAGTAGTGGCTGAGCAGGAGAAGGCAGGACAACAAAGGCTCTGTGGGCCCTGCTCAGCCACCCCTCTGCTGACACCCACCTCCTCAGCTGGAGCAGGCACAAGGCAGGTGGAAGTCTCTATAGGTACCTCTCCTAAGTCCTCAAAACTCTCCTGGCCACCCTCGCCCTTAGATGGTAGAGGATCTGGATGTCTGCTGGAAGCAGACTGGGAATCTGACAAAGCAAGGAGGAGGGTGAGCCGAAGGTGCTGGCAGGAGAAATGAGGCAACCAGGTGCCACTAATTGCCAGGTAGTGGGCGTGAGCTTGTGTCAAGCCCACCTGTGCCTGATTAGGGCAGGCCCCCACTGCGCATGAGCAGGACCAGGGGGTCAATAAAAGGTGAGTCCTGAAACACAGGCTCATCTCAGTCCTGAGCATGTCTGCAGAGATCAGTTGCTCTTGGAGCAGTGCACTACCTTCATTGCGCCACTAGCGCTCATTGCCATCAGGGTGAGGCTTGAGTGGCGCAGCTGGCTAAGACAGTACCGCAATGCCGACGCCGCGGGTTCGAGACTCCTCAGAGCTGACCCGGCACCCAGCCAGGTGCCAGTTCCTGAGGACAGAGCCAGCCCTGGACAGGGGGACCCAAAGAGGGGACTGGCCCCTCACTCACCTGTCTCCAGCAGCTGGGCCTGTGGCAGCAGGGGGATGTCACAAAGGGTCCCCTTGTCACCTGGAAGCCAGGTCAGGTGTGCCCAGGCAGGTGCTGGAACATGCCTGAAGTATCACGGAATCAGGGAACCATCATAGCTGGAAAAGACCTTCAAGATCACCAAATATGTCTCTTGAATCAATTTTTTTTTTCTTCCTGTTCTTTTTGCAACATGCTGTCAATTAACATATCTTTACCTCACCATATACCTGACATACACCTAAAAGATAAGAATGCTTATCAGGTCGCCTCCTGGTGCATGGTGGAGACAAAGACAATAAAATTAGCAAGACACCAAAAGACTGAAAGATAAAGATGACTCCTCTCTGGGAAGTCTGTGTGTATCAGTGACTTATGCAAAAAAGAGACCCCTCTTTTTTTTGCTGTATAAAAAAAACCCCAGGAGAAAAGGAGAAGTTGCAGTTTTTCCTCGAGATCCCCCCTTCTCTCAGCACTTCAGTTTCCAGCTACGGGGCAGACACAGCGGAGGATCAGAAAAGCAGAGAACACAGATCAGCAGGAGCGGCTCCAGCCAGAGGCAAAAGCCGGCGCACGGTGATAACATCTTAATTACTCCCTCCTCTCTTTTCTTTTCTTAATGACTCTTCTCTCCAAAGTAGCTAATTGTGTAAATTCTCTCCTCTTAACGGTGGCATTATTGTTTCTTTTTCCCTAAAATAAATCCTTGTAACTTGTTTAAATCATAAAGCTTCTTATTTTTGTAAATTCATGCGTCATCTATGAGTAGTGGCTGAATTTTCCTCACAATCAAAATATAAAATAATAACTCGGATCGTAACAGGAACCATCATAGCTGGAAAAGGCCTTCAAGATCACCAAGTCCAAGTGTAAGCCCTACACCCCCAGAACCATCACATCATCTCCCCAAGCACCACAGCTGTCCCTTTGTTGGACACCTCCAGGGATGGAGACTCCTCCATTGACAGCCTGTGCCAATGCTTCTAAAAAGATGGCTGCTCAAGTCTCCAGCGTGGAAAATACTCTTTATTCATTGACATGCCCCTGGGTGCTGCTTTGAGCAGCAGGTTGTTCAAAGCTTGCCTGTCTTTCAGCAGCTTGATTGTCTCTTTAGACACCTCTGTCATGATGATCACATCTTTTTTCCCATCAGTCTCTCTAAACCCTTTCTCATCAGATTCTTCTTCACTTTCTCCGTTTGACTTTTCTTGGCTTGCACAAAGGAAAACTCCTGCTGTACTGGTGTGCAGTCAGTTCTCTAAGGAGAGCAGGTGGGAGGTGATGCAGTGGAGCTGTAACCTCCAGCTGCGGAGAGGAGAGGAGAATGATGCAAGGACCAGGAATGGAAGTCCCAGGTGGGACATGAAAGCAATTGGGGTTGGGAGGGTGAGAAGTAAAGTTGCTCACACAGTGTCAGACCTCAGGGAACTTCTATCACCTCTTCTGAAAAATGAAAATCATGGGATGATTTGTTAAAATATATTTTAAAAGAACAAAAAACAAAAACCGCAAAAGTACCAAAACCAGTTTTCATTAAGCACAGTATAAAATTTTCATCCATAACTATTGTGGGAAAAAACTCTCCAATTAGCTGTACAAGTCTTGAAGATGTAAAGAATATCCCATGGAGAGCCATGGCCCTTCAGTGCTCTCTGTATTTCAATAAGCCCCAGGGTGTGTTTGGTGCTTAGTCCATGATCCTCAGGTGCTGAGAGATGAATGAAGAAACTGCTCCAGAAGTCAGAATGGGACCTGGAAGTACCTTGAAGCATTGATTGGCCCCACTGAGGGCCATTGGTGCCAGAGCCTCCCCATGGCCTTGTTAGAACAGATCACTGGAGGCCATGATTGCAGGGAGGCAAAGGGTCTGTAAAGGTGGCTCTGAAGCCAAGGATTTTTCATTATTTATTTATTTATTAATGAATCTGTGAGGCCAAACTCTGAACCCCAGGCAATGGGAAGGCAGATCCCATCCTTAACTTGTCGGTCATGACTATTCCTGTGGAAAGTAGAGTACGAAAATGAGTAATAAATAAATTTCTGATACATCCTGACCTACCCAATAAGGGGAAAGAAAGTCCAGAGCCTCAGGACAAAATTATTATTCTAGATTTTGGTGGTTATGGCAGCTGCCATGTCTGAAGGACAAGGCAGGAGTAACCCAAAATAGCAATGATCACCCCACCATCACCAATACAAGTGATCTGGGATTAAACCTGGCTGCTTACCCCAGGAGTCCAGCCTGGACTTTCCCAGGGCTGCCCTAAAGCCTTGGTTGTGACGTGCGAGTTATTGGGGTGAGGGAGAAGGAACATGGTACTATTTTTCTGTATATCTGTATATATTTAGTAATTTTTCTGCTTTATTATTACTGTTTCATTAAAGCTGTGCAGTTTAGTTTCCAACCCATAAGTCTCTCTCCCTTATTGTCCTTTCCTTTCTCAGGGAGGGGAGGGGCATTAATAGAGAGCTCCTGTCATTCGGTTAATTACCATCCCAACGTTAAACCCTGAAAGATTTATTGGCACCAAAATTAGGGCTCAAGCTAATTTTCTCGAGCCCAGTTAAAAATTCAACTCGTTTATCTGAATACATTATATTTTGACCTCAGTGGGAGGATACCAGATGGCTCCACTAAGTGGGAATCAAGCTATTTTCGCTAGAAATTTCAAAGGTTTTGAAATTAAACCAATCATGCAGTACCTTTGGTACTCAGGGTACGTGATCTGTGGCTTTTTATCTGGGATTAGTGTTGCTCTGTGATTCACTCTTCATTAGAGCTGTTTACAAACCATAGTTGTGATATGGTCTTCAACAGTGTGGTACATGGTACAGTGTTTTTTCACAGACCTAGGAGATACACATGTAGCGGGACAATCCTTTCTTCTTGTTCCTGAGGCTCAACGAGCTGCTGGCCGCTTCATTGCCTCACACCAGAGTGAGCTGAGCTGGGCTGTCCTCTGTGGGTGTGTCTCCCACCTTTATTGGCCCCCTGGTAATAGGGGGCCGGCCCTAACCAGGAGCAGGTGGACTCACACCCACTCTTTGGCAACTCGAGGCAGCTGGTTTATCTTGTTTCTCTACATACACATAGGATACACATTTCATACACATAGGAAATATCCCTATAAATTGGAAATAGACTGCCCACAGGTGAAAGCAACCACACTTGGACAAGCTATCAGGTATCTGGAAGAATTGGCTGTCTGAGATGTGATCTATACCGATGATGAGACTGTAGATCCTTATCACATGCCATGCCCTAAGCCTATGAGGCAAAGGTTTCTGCATGCTGCACCATCCCCATTTAACCACACACTATTAGTAATGTTATGGGTTCCTGGAGAAATGGAACCAACTGTGGGTGATGTGATTAAAAAAGCACAAGAATATGATGCTGTCATGGCTCCTCATTGGGCCTGGGTCTCAGCTGTAAAGGGAACAGCTCAGAAACTGCATCTACCCTACATATCACGAAGCCCTGGTGGTGCTGTCAAGAGCCCAGGCCTGGATCTGTCTTGGACCATGTCACAGAATCATGGAATCATGGAGTGGGTTGGCTTGGAAGGGTTCAAGATCATCTCGTTCAAACCCCTTGCATGCATGGGAAGGGACAACTCCCACCCAACTGAAGCCAACCCTGCCCCCGTCCCCATGGAACTCACTAGAAATCTAGACACAGAGAGACAAAAGCCATTTCATGTTTCTGCCCCTTTCCGCAGCCATACTCCCATTCCTCAAATGTGGCTTTTTCTAAAATTTTACATGTTTAAATTAATAACTGACATTACTCTGGTGCAGGGTGCTTCAGAGCTGCTGATCCACATCTGCCCCTCCCTGCTCCTCCATGGGCTGCAGGGGACAGCTTCCCTCTCTCCACAGCCTTCAGGGGAACTTCTGTTCTGGCCCTTCCTTCATTCACTGACCTTGGGGTCTTGTGGAGGGCTGGGAGCAGGCTTCCACCTACTTCTCCATGGACATCTTGGGCATTTTCTGCCACAGACATTCCATGGTCACCCAGGGCAACTGCTGACTTCTGAGGGAGGTTCTCACCTGGTAATGGGCACTCCAGGTCTCCACACCCCTTATATAACCCTAGGGTCACCATGGAGACTCCCATGACAATGGTGTCCAGGCACCAGACCCTGCATCACAAAGCCCTGGTGGTGGCTGTGGAGATGCCCAGGCCTGGAACTGTCTGGGATTGTGTCACAGAATCATGGAATGGGATCGGTTAGAAGGGTAAAAGATCATATAGTTCCAACCCAACCCATTCCATGGTTCCATGATCCCACTCAACTGAAGCCAACCCTGCCCCTGTCCCCATGGAACTCACTTCTTAATCCCATCCACAGCATCAGCCTCAGTCAGAGCTCAAGGACAGACAGCTGAGTATCAGCCAGCTGTGTGCCCAGGTGGTCAAGAAGCCACCAACATCCTGGCGTCTATCTGGAATAGCATAGCCAGCAGGAGTAGGGAAGTGATCATGCCCATGTATAAAGACAGGAAACAGTGTTGGCACAAGTGCTGGACACTGAGGCACCGTCACATCTTGCCAAGAGGACTTTGGATCAGTGATTGTACTGTGACCCTCATCATCTTGTGAACTTCCCACCCACCACATCACCCACATCTTCAATCCAGATATCACCAGTCTGGCTATAACAGGACAATTGTAGAGCATGTCAAAAGGCTTGCTAAAGGCCATCTGACCCCCATGCCTTTCTGTCCCCTGCCCACTCTGCTTCATCAGTCCCCTCTTTGTCCTTCACCTGCCTGGAGCACGATGGACCCCATCACTGTTCCAGGGACTGAAGTCATAGAATCATAGAATCCTGGAATGTTAGGGGTTGGAAGGGACCTCTAGAGATCATCCAGTCCAATCCCTCTGCCAAAGCAAGATCACTTAGAGCAGGCCACAAAAGAACACACCCAGGGATTTGTTGAAAGTCTCCAGAAAAGGAGACTCCAAAACCTCTCTTGGCAATCTGTTCCAGTACTCCCACAACGTCACAGTCAAGAAGTTTCTCCTCATGTTGAGGTGGAACTTCCTATGTTGTAGCTTAAACCCATTATTCCACTGAAAAGAGATTGTCCCATTCCTTTTGACACCCACCCCTCAGATATTTAGAGACATTCATAAGATCCCCTCCTCAGCCTTCTTTTCACAAAGCTAAACAGCTCCAGCTCTCTCAGTTATTCTTCATATGAGAGATGTTCATGTCCCTTAAAAATCCATGTTCTCCCTTGGACTCTCTCCAGTAGATCCCTGTCTCTCTAGAACAACTGGAACCAATATCCCAGCTGTGGTCTCACCAAGGCAGAGTAGAGGGGTAGGAAAACCTCCCTAGATTTGCTGGACACACTTTTCCTTATACACCTGACTCTGTTCATGGGTTGTGCTGGTCAAGCTGGGAGGCAGACCCAGCTGACGGTGCTCACTGCCACTGACCACCTCCCACATAAGCTCTTGGGTGCCCATGGAGGGTGCTCAGAGGTGCCCTGCCTAATTCCAGTGCCATGGGCTGTCTTTATTGCACAACATTCACCATCCCTGAGGGCTCTGGACACCAAAGAAGTGACAAAGGAACCAGCCCTAATTCCCCAAACCTCCCCCCTGGGACCATGATGGCATCACAGGGAGCCCACAGAGAAAGCAGCACAGCAACAATCTCTGAAGAGTCGACTCCTTGGGCAGCTTCTTGAGAGCAAGTGTGGAAGAAGAGCTGAGCTGAGGAGATCCCCTGTGATGATGGAAGGGCTGTTCTGGAGGCCAGCTCTGTCACAGCAGTGCCCGTGCCCTGTCCCTGCCTGCGGGCACAGGAATGTCACACCGCAGGGCTTTGACCAAGCTGCCAGAGCACTCAGGCCTTAGCCAAGGATGCAGAAGGAGACTGTGGAGGTGGAAAGTGGGCAGCTTGGAAAAGATCAAGCGCTGGTGCTCCCCGGAAGTGTAGTGAAATGAGGCAACCAGGTGCCACTAATTGCTAGGTAGTGGGCATGAGCTTGTGTAAAGCCCACCTGTGCCTGATTAGGGCAGGCCCCCACTGCGCATGAGCAGGATTAGGGGGCCAATAAAAGGTAAGGCCTGAACTCACAAGCTCAGCTCCTGCTGGAACTCACAACTTTGGCGTGCTTGGCTTTTTACTGCTTCTCTCAGCACAGCACTAACTTCGTTGCGCCACTAGCGCTCATCGCCGTTTGGGTGAGGCTTGAGTGGCGCAGCTGGTTAGCACGCAGTTATACAGACAAACCTGAGCAATGCTGAGGCTGGGTGTTCAAGACTCAGAGCTCATGCACAGTGGGGGCCCGCCCTAATCAGGCACAGGTGGGCTTTACACAAGCTCATGCCCACTACCTGGCAATTAGTGGCACCTGGTTGCCTCATTTCACTACAAGGCAGTGCCCTTGTGCCAGGACACTTTCCCCTCTAGTTCTGCACACAGGACCTGCCCTGCAGCTCCAGAGAGGGTCTCAAAGGAAGGGCCTCAGGCAAACAATCACTGGAAGGTTCTTTATTCTGCTTAAATACACACAGAGAGGACACAGTTCTTCACTGACACACCTCTCAAGGTAAAAAAAAAAATAAAAATACAGACACATACTGAGAAAGGGCACATTGCTTTTTGGGCAATAATTTGAAAGGGAAAGGAAAAATCTAAACCAAATATCCCACACCGACAACTATATCAAATAAAAAAACCCTGAAGACTAGTTGGGTTTGTAATGGGCTATGTGAAGAGAGAATTATAGTTTAAGTCAATCATTTTAATCCTTTTGAAAAATCATCCAGACATCCAGTTTCTTCAGGGCATTCTTGAGCACCCGGTTCCTCATGCTGTAAATAAGGGGGTTCACTGCTGAAGGAACCACCCAGTACAGAACTGACACCACCATGTCCAGGGATGGGGAGGAGATGGAGGGGGTTGTAAGGTAGGCAAAGATGCCAGTTCTGACGAACAGGGAGACCACAGCCAGGTGAGAGAGGCACCTGGAAAAGGTTTTGTGCCTTCCCTACTCAGAGGGGATCCTCAGCACAGCCCTAAAGATCTCCACGTAGGACACCACTGTGGAAACAAAACAGCCAGATCCTAAAAACACACTGACCACAATAAGACCAAGTTTCCTGAGGTAGGAGTGTGAGCAGGAGAGCTTGAGGGCCTGGGGGATTTTACAGAAGAACTGGTCCAGGGCATTGCCCTGGCAGAGGGGCAGGGAAAATGTATTGGCTGTGTGCAACAGAGCATTGAGAAACCCAGTGCCCCAGGCAGCTGCTGCCATGTGGACACAAGCTCTGCTGCCCAGGAGGCTCCCGTAGTGCAGGGGTTTGCAGATGGCTACATAGTGGTCGTAGGACATGATCGTCAGGAGATAAAACTCTGCTGTGATGAAGAAGAAAAAGAGAAAGAGTTGTGCAGCACATGTCTTGTAGGAGATGTCCGTGTTGTCTCAGAGGGAATTGGCCATGGCCTTGGGCAGAATGGTGGAGATGGATCCCAGGTCGAGGAGGGAGAGGTTGAGGAGGAAGAAGTATATGGGGGTGTGGAGGTGGTGGTCACAGGCGATGGTGGTGATGATGAGGCCGTTGCCCAGGAGGGCATCCAGGTAGATGCCCAGGAAGAGCCAGAGTGCAAGAGTTGCAGCTCTCACATGTCTGCAAATGCCAGGAGGAGGAACTGGCTGATGTAGCTGCTGTTGTACATCTGCTTCTTGCCACCATGGAGCACTGATAAGGG
This sequence comes from Calypte anna, assembly GCF_003957555.1. Lineage (NCBI taxonomy): Eukaryota > Metazoa > Chordata > Aves > Apodiformes > Trochilidae > Calypte > Calypte anna. Next base: position 17,731,678 of record NC_044276.1, read on the forward strand.
AGGAAAATGTACAAAGTTAGGGGAAACATGTCTGGAATATCAAAGACAGTTTCCATAGCTTTTATTTCCTGGTACAGACACACAGACTTTTTAATTACATCTTGCTTCAGCTCTATGGTTGGATTTCTGAGGGGAAACTAAGTGTTGAAATTTGTTATATCAGCATCTGTATTCATAGTGCCAAATAAAAGGGGTTGGCATGTTAAAAATGACCGAGACTCAATATTCTGATAATGGTTTAATTTATTCATAAAATTGTAATTGATTAATAAAATTGAAATTGCAATGAGCAAAACAGCGCTGGGTGCATGGGGAGTCTCTGCTCCACTCACACGCACACCTCTAAAACTCTAGAATTACCTTTTATTGATTACAGTTCTATGAATATTTAAAAGGAGGTGGGTTTACATACATATTCATAGGGATTACATTTCATTATAATATTCATTATAGGTGGAGTCTGGGCGGAGTGTAGGCGGAGTCCTCTTTTGGGGAGCTATCCAGGGGTCGTCAGGGGGTCTTTGGATAAAGTAAGAAGTCTTCCTCAAGTTTGAACTTTTTACCTTCCTTGATTTCACTGACTTCATTATATTGTTACAGGACAACATCAGACCCTAGCCATAACTTTCCCCTTATCTGTTGACTGTGACATCTTTATGTTCTCCTTTTGCAGATATTCACATTCTTTTGGTGCCTAGTTGGACTTGGCATACCTTGTCTTAAGAACAAGACTAACATTCCTAATTATCTTTGAGAAAGAAGTTAGTCTTATTAGGGCCTTGTTTTGTTCACACTGAAACAGTGGAAAATTACGTCTCAACTGCTTTATCTAGCCCCTTATTCACTTCTCCAGGAGGAGGAACTGGCTGATGGAGTTGCTGTGTGGCATCTGCTGATTTTAAAAGGCAGGGAGAACTGTTTGAGGAGGAAACAAAAAAATTTAGGAATAATTCTCTGAAAAATGAGACCCATTTCTCCTTCCATATCTGCATCCTACACACACACACTTTTCTAGTTCTTCCTTGAAGCCCATGGCTGCAGACCTGCTTGTTGCTGTTTGTGTCAGGAGGAGCAAGGACTCTGTTCACTGGCTGCCAAGGAGTTGTCCCATCTGTGCAACAGGGGCTTCATGAGAATCGTGGGGACAGGGACCACTCCTAGAGTGGACGTTTTTCATTTTTCATGTGAGATTGTTAGTGCTACCAAAGGCACCTCCCTGTGCAAAGGAACCCTCAGAAGAGGAGGCAGTTTAAGAGGTTTCTTTTTGTGTTTTGTTTTTGTTTTTTAGAGCTCCCACAATCTTTTCTGAGGAGTGTTCTTGGGTATCAGAAACTTTAAGCACTGCTGCAGCACTCAGGCAGAACAGAGTGAGCAAAGAGCATTGCCTGCAGATGCATGCAGAGAAGGGGGAGCTGGGCTGTGTCTCTGTCTCTCCCTGCTGAGAGCAGAGGGACCCAGCTCAGAGCACTCAGTGTCTGATCCTTTCTCAAGGTCTCAGCACCCTGTTTCCAGCCCAGGACACAGGAGGCTCATTGTGCCCCCTGGAAGGCAGCTCACAGCTTGGACAGACAGCCCAAGGAGACAGCCCAGGGATGGAATGAGGGCATCTGATGAAGGGAGGTCAGCTCCCTGCCCAGCCTCACTCAGACTGCACTGCCCAGAGCTTCCCAGGGCAGAGCACAGCTGGACACCTCCTTGCCTGAAACCATCTGCATGGGAGGAGCCACAAGAGCTGTGCCTGCAGCTGAAACTCCCAGTCCCAGCCTGACATCAACAGCAAGAGCAGCTGAGGGGGGCATGGAGAGAGGCAGAGGGACACTCAGGAAAGCCTTTCCCTCCCCCAGCAGTGCACAACCCCTCCCAGATGTTGATAATGCCTGGCAGGCACCTCCAGCCCCTGGGCAGGGGGAGGTGGGCACAGCACAGCACAGATGCACTTCACCTCTTGTGTGAGCAGATGGAGGAGGAGGTGCCCAACACCCCAGACCTCATGGGCTTCCTGAGGGCTATGCTGTCACACAGACCCTGATAAACCTGGGAAGGTGATGCTGGATATATCTTTCAGGTAGAGGAGGCTGACAGCACGTGCTGAGGTTCCTAGCACACAGGGGGGCGATGGTGTAGGGACTCAGAGCCCCTGATTTCACATGTCCAGGTGAGGTTCCATACCACGCTCCCAAGACAGACAAAAGTGCACATTTGGACTGATGAAAGCATAGCTTCCAAGAAGGAATCTGTGCCCTAACTGTGATTACAAAAAATCCTCTCACAAATATTCTGGTATGACCAGTATCCAAGAGATGTGCTGTCTGAAAAAACCCTCTCAAAGCCAGAATTCATCCCTCTCTCAACAGATACAGGACCCTGCCCTCTCCTCCCTGTTTCCTGCCAGCCACAGCTTCTGCCAGCCCCAGGGAGCTCTCCGGGCAGGCAGGCAGCAGAGTCTCTGCCCCAGCACACAGCCCCTGGGCTGCAGGACCCTGCTCTGAAGGACAGCCCTGGGCACCCCTGCCTGCACACACACCATCAGCCCCTGCAGCCATCCTCAGCAGAAGGCAGCCCCATGGCCTCTCCCTCTGACGCTGCTCCAGGAGAGCCCTGCTCTGCCAAACCTTTTCCTCCTACCCACCAAAATCCTCCCGAAGGATCCCTTTAGCTGTGGCACACGCTGCCAGCTGGAGAAGACCCCCTGCAGGAAGCCCAGCTTCACTGCCCTGCAGCCAGAGACTCACCATGGCAGAGGCTGTGAAGATTTCTCCCCCAGGCAGCTCTCAGCTCTCCTCCCAGCCCACGCTGCCTTTCTCCTCTCTCTCCCTCCTCTCCCCTGCCCTGCTACCTGAAAGCAGTGCCCTCAGCCCTGCTGTGCTCTACAGAGGAGCTGCTCCTGCCCAGAGCTCTCTCTCTGCAGCACTCTCTGCTTGCTAGAAGCTCTCTCAGCTCTCTCACTCTTGCCCCTGCTGCTGCAGCCCATGTTCTTCCCCTTCTTTTTGATGGGCTAGGGGGAGAGGATTCGGGTGCAGCTCAGACACTGATGCTGCAGGTCCTGTCCTGCTGCTGTGTCCATGGAGGAAAAGCATCCAAACTGACTGAGATTTGGGGCTGTGGGGACTGCAGGGTGTGGGGATGGGGGTCAGCCCACCCTCCTGTCAGGATACCCTGTCTTTAGGGTCTTTGCCTCTTTGTGCAGCTGAGAGCAGGACTGATGGACAGAGCGGCTGTCCTCACTCTGCATTAAGGGACAGTCCCTTTGCCTCTCAGCACCCTCATGGTTTCAGTTGCAGATCAGCACAAATGCCAGGGGCTTCTGCATTCAATATTTCTTCATGTGTGTTGGAGAAAGTGGACCAGACCACAACACCCACAATCCATTCTGGTCTGGTCTGCAGGCTGGTGGTGCATTGGGAATAACAATGCGGAAAAGCTCTTGGATGTCAATGGGTGACTGAATCTTAGAACCCCCTGTTCCTTTTTACCAATTGCTATAGGACAGCTATTACCCCTCCTCCTCATTTATGGACATTCAGCCAGGATCAGCCAGGGTGTTTGAAAAGGACCTGCCAAAGGTGTTCATGAAAGGGGAGAAGCAGTTTGTGTTTCTCTTGGAAAAATTCAATAATTTTCAATCTTTCTGAAGGAACACTGCTCTAACTGCTGCCTTTTTTTCTTCCACTGATAGGTCTATATCCCTAGAGGCAGCTGATGTCCAACAGCAGCTCTATCAGCCAGTTCCTCCTCTTGGCTTTTGCAGACAGGCGGGAGCTGCAGGTCTTGCACTTCTGGCTCTTCCTGGGCATCTACCTGGCTACCCTCCTGGGCAACGGCCTCATCATCACCACCATTGCCTGTGAGCACCACATCCACACCCCCATGTACTTCTTCCTCCTCAACCTTTCCCTCCTCGAATTGGGATCCATCTCCACCACTCTGCCCAAAGCCATGGCCAATTCCCTCTGAGACAACATGGACATCTCCTACAACGGATGTGCTGCACAGCTCTTCTTCTTTGTATTTTTGATGTCAGCAAAGTTTTATCTTCTGACTATCATGTCCTACGACTGCTATGTGGCCATCTGCGAACCCCTGCACTACGGGACTCTCCTGGGCAGCAGAGTTTTTGTCTGTGGGAAAACAGTCTGCGGAGGTTTAAGGATTCCATGTGCACATCAATATGATTGTATGAAATCATTTATTAGCAACTTGCACTCACTTTATATAGAGAAGCCTTGTTTACACCATCTTATCATGCAGGTGGCTTTGTATTCCAATTACACATACCATTCTCATGGAAAGATTCTTCTCACATAATTATTTTCCTCTTCTGTTGCCAATTAAGTTATCTCTTTCCCAGTAGCTCATTCTCAGAAAGCCTCTAACTAGGCCTCAATAACCATTAACCCAATGTGGCCTAAATTGAAGTAAGTCAGGATTGCTCACAACCTGTGTATTTCTGAACTGTTTCCCCAACATTTGTCCACACGGCAGCAGCTGCCTGGGGCACTGGGATTCTTCATGCTCTGCTGCACACAGCCAATACATTTTCCCTGCCCCTCTATCAGGACAATGCCCTGGACCAGTTCTTCTGTGAAATCCCCCAGATCCTCAAGCTCTCCTGCTCACACTCCTCCCTCAGGAAAATTGGGCTTATTGTGGTCACTTTCTGTTTAATATTTGGCTGTTTTGTTTTCATAGTGGTGTCCTATGTGGAGATCTTCAGGGCTGTGCTGAGGCAAAGCCTTTTCCACGTGCCTCCCTTACCTGGCCATGTTCTCTCTGTTCATTAGCACATCCATCTTTGCCTACCTGAAGCCCCCCTCCATCTCCTCCCCATCCCTGGACATGGCAATGGCATTTCTGTACACGGTGGTTCCTCCAGCAACGAACCCCCTTATTTACAGCATGAGGAACCGGGAGCTCAAGAGTTCTCTGAGTAAATGGTTAGGGTTTTTTTAGCACACATGGGCTGCATCCTACCCTCTGCAAATGACTCATAGTATTTGTCAGGACATTCCAAGTCTGAATTTTTTAAATTCTTCTTTTCTTTCAGCTGTGATTTTCATTTCTTCAAAGTAACATCATTATTTATCCTTCCTCCTTTACTGTCCACCTATTTTTTTAACCAAGACGCACAATTTAAAGGCAGAGCTTCCATTCGATTTAAATGAAATAAATAAACCCGCATGAAATATTTTGTCTGCTGTCCCTATTCAGTGCATGAACAGAAAATGAAACCCCCTCCCTGGCTGCAGCAGCCCTGGGAAGGCTGCTCTGTGCCTGGAGCAGTCAGAGCTCTTTAGGAGCACAAGGGCTGTTGTGCTGGGATGGGGAGAGGGGATGGCCCCGAGGGGCTGCAGACCTCTGCGGATCTCCTGGAGAGGAGAGCAGGGGACACAGGGTGCCTCCTGCTCCTTTTGCCATGCATGGTCACCCATCTGGGGCTCTGAGCTCTCTGTGCCCCCCAGGATCTGCTGTGCCCTTCAGAGGGGCTGGGGCTGTGGTGGGACTGCCCAGAGCAACCTGGGGTGGGCACTGGTATGGGGACATCAGGAACTGGGCTGTGCTGGGAGAGAGGGGAGGGGAGGTGGGAGAGCCTGGAGGGAGCTGTCCTGGGCTGTCAAGTGAAACCCTGGCAGAGAAAGCCATGGGTGTGTAACTGGCCCTGTATTGCCATGGAGGGGGAAACTGCCAGCAGGGGCTGTGGTGCAGAGCCAGGGCTGCTGCAGGGAGCCCAGAGATGGAGGTGCAGGGAAGATATGGATATGAATACACCAGGAGAAGCACTTCTTTGAGGTCTGACCCTGGATGGACACCCTTGCTCCTAGCCTCCCCAACCCCACCACTGCTCTCCTTGGCCCCTGGGACTTGCATCACTTCTCCTCCCATCAGACTTCTCCCCTGGTCTCTGCAGCTGGATGGTACAGCTCCTTTGCACCAGCTCCCCCCTCTTTTCCTTAGAGAACTGCTGCACAAGGGCACAGCAGGAGTTTTCCTCTTTGCAAACAAAGCAAAGCAAAGCATGATAAAGTTTCATGGCCAATCAAACACACTCCTCAACCATATGCTAAGTATGAGCGGCCTCGAATTAGGTCACCTTTCTACAATGGATAATCTTTTGAGAAATGCTTTGTGTCAGGAAACACAATGATGTAAACACTTTAAAAAAATATTTGATTCTTGAGCAAGAATTATTTAGTTTTTTTTTTTCTTTAAGCTCACATATCAAAAATGCTGCCACATTAACATATCTAAAGACTGGCAAACAGGACAACAAATTCCTGGCGCCTGACATTTGGCCAGACATCACGAATTTAGCATATCTTAACGAACTGATAAGGTAATTTTCGGGAAGTATGCTCAACTCCAAAAGAAACCTGTTTTATGAATAACTCACACAAAAGGAAAAAAGAGGGGAACCAACTCTCCTTTGCATTATAAAAATCCCCCAGAAAGAACCGAAAAGCAGAAGCCAGCAGCAGCTAGCAGAAGCCAGCAGCGGCCAGCAGCTCCGAAGAACCACGCGGAAGCCAGCTCCTGTCACTACAAACTCAAGCCAGCTTGGCGCAGAAAGGCGGGCAAGCAGCTCCGAGGGCACAAGAGGAAAGCGGCAACATGGCTTTTTGACTGCAGCGGCGGTGCAGTAAAACGACTCCTACCCCCCCCCCCCCTCTGCTGGGACCAACTAGTGGTGAAACATTTTAAATTACCCTCTCGTTTCTTTCTTTCTTTCCTTAATGACTCGTCTCTCCAAAAGTAGCGAATTGTGTTTACCCTTTCTAAACTGTGATATTTTGTTTTCTCTTCCCTAAAAATAAATCCTTGTAACTTGTTAAAGTGTCAAAACACGTTAGCTTGCAATTTTATGCGTCATCTCTGAAGCAGAGACTGAGAAATCCTCATAATCAAAATATAAAATAATGAACGGATCATGACATTTTATTGGCGTCACGGACAGGATACTATTGAGGACAAATCAGAGCCTGCTCTTAGACTGATGCCTGAATTGCAAAACTAACCCTTAAGGAAATTTAAAACAATGTAAATGGAGTCTATAATGTGTTCTGCTAGCTCTAGTGGTTTGACCTTCTATAAAGAAAATGAATTTTAGTGAAACCGCTTTGGTTCACCCATTCTGGGAATACCTCAAAGCCCGTAACAATACCCCAAAGAAAACTCTCTATGATCTGATTTATAAAAATTATAAGAGTAGAGATTTTATTACCCTTGCTAAATCAATAACAATATTAGAAAACAAATCCGCTCTGGATAAAGACATTAAGAAACAGGTGAAAAAATTGGGTATAGATTTTTTTTATGCTTGTGCCTTTTTCATCTTGGCTACTATAATTTGGCAGGAGAACAAAGAATTGTGCCAAAAATTAGAAAATACTGAAAGTGGTGTAAACCTTTTAAAATCTGAGGAGACGCCAGGGAAATCAAATTCTGAAATCAGTACTGATCTTGGTCCGATGCTGGAAGGCACTACATCTGCGTCTGAATATACAACAGACGACGGGGAGTATGTCTCTCCTGAAAGACCCTGTAAAAAAATGGTGCGTTTTGCACCCAAAAAGGGGAAAAGCAGACCCTCCATTTTAAAAGCAAAACCCCAGCCAAAACCTACCAATACCAAGAGATGTACCTCCCCCGACTCCTCAGAGGGAGAAGTAGCTCAGTTACGCCCCTTGGTCAGCAGTTTTATAATATCTGGAACCAAGAAATTTAACAAATTAGAGAAAAAGGTACATCAACTCGCTATTATGAATGAGAGCACCTCAGCACCTTCTTCCTCCTGCCATGAATTTTCTTCTAGCTCAGAAGATGCGAGCATGCCTATAACCCACAAACGCCTACGCCCTGTGATAAAAGTAGAACACACACGTGACATGGAAACAGACCGTGAACAAGTTACTCATAAGGAACTCCCCTACACTCCTCTACAGCTGGCAGAATTAAAAAGAAAATTTTGCAGAATGCCCCTGGAAAGCGACGTGGAATTCGTTGTGAGAGTGTCATCTTTGGGTGGGGACCACATATTGCTATCCGAAAAAGAAGCTTCAGGCCATTGGGGTCCCGGAATTATGTTAATTACTGGTAACAACAGAGCCCCCTGGTCCCTGACACAAAGAGCGGCTTATAACGTGGGTTTCACTGACCCCATAGCCAGGGGGGAACCCCATGTACTGCATGGAGGCCTCTCCCAGTTATGGGATAATACTCACAAAGGCAGCGTACTTCAAATGATATATGAACATGCTTTAGTGATGAATCAAGATGACCCACTTATGCTGGATATAAAACTTGAAAGAATGTATATCTTAATCAGAGGCTTACCTGCACAATTGCAGAATCAAGCTGTACAGATTAAGACTAGCACTGAAAAATCAAGAGCAACTCCTCTGTATAGCACAAACTATACCTGGTCTGATCTGCTCACAGAATTGACAGAATTTGTACGCAAATATGTGGCACCCAAAGCTGATACTACATCCATAAAAGTTCTCCAAACCCCTGCAAATTATAATAATAACCAAAAAATGACTTATGCTGCCCTCAAGGCCATGTTTCCCCAAATTCCTCCTTACCAGCAGGACGGATCACAAGGTGAATGGACAGTTATAAATAGAGGAGGCAGACGAAGAAATAATAATAATAATAATAATTATAATAATAATTATAATAATAATACCCCACGTGAAAATAGGCCCCCCCAAGACAGAAATAATTCACCACCAAGTGAACTGGTAACTTTTTGCAAAGCTTAAAGAGGAAGCTAAGCGAAAAGGCATCCCTCCTTCACTTTTGAGTCACAATTTTACCTATGGCCATCTAAAAGCCTTGGTAGAAGAGTGGCCCTCCAGGTCAAATTCAGGGGAAAGGCCTGAAAGTTCCCATAATTCGGGAAACTAAAAAGCCCTCTCTCTGCTGATAAAATAAAAGCCAAAACACAGCAGAGAGAGGAGACAAACTCTAATTCCAGTCCAGTAAATTCTACTAACCCCCTGAATAAACCAGAGGATACCATCCCTACAACTCAAAATAATTGGTCTAAAAGTAAGGAACTATCACCTCCAAAAATATCCAACCCTCCAAAAGACTGGCAAAATGTGTTAAGATTAGTCTTAAACAAAAAAGGTGATTAAGAACTTACTTGTGCAGTAGGGCCAAAATGCTATCTGGTAACATTTGTGGTTGAAACGGGAGCTCAAATTTCCACACTAAAATCTGATGTGGTCAAGAAATGTGGTATTAATTCTTCTCTGAAACCAATATTTGTGAGTGGTGCTTTGGGAAAGCCTGTGTTACAGAAAACAGCTAAAGTTTCCCTCAAGCTACTGGGAGACAAAGAGTTAATTCAAACCCAAATGATAGTAGACAACATTCCTTACAATCTGTTAGGAATGGACGTATTGATTGGTTGATCCTGGAGAGACGAGAATGGTCGCTTTTGCAATTTTGGCACCCCCACCCCCACAAGTTAGACTGTTAAAAGCTGCCTCTTGCCTCCCCCAAAGCAAAATTGTAAATGTGAAACAATACACTATTCCTGTAGCAGCAAAAGAGGGTATCAGAGAAGTAATTTCTGATCTAAAACAAAGAGGTATCATTGTGCCATGCCATTCACCTTATAATTCTCCAATATGGCCCATAAGAAAACCAAATGGTAAGTGGAGAATGACTGTAGATTACAGGACATTAAATTCTGGTACTGAAAAATTAACTGCAGCTGTCCCAAATATAGCAGATCTGGTGCTAGAAATTCAGGAAGCAGCACACCCAGTGCTTGCGTGTCTGGATGTGAAAGATATGTTTTTCCAAATTCCAATTGACCCTGAAGATCAAAAATACTTTGCTTTTACCTGGAATGGAGTACAATATACTTTCACCAGGTTGCCTCAGGGCTATAAAATTTCACCCATGCTTGCCCACCATGCTCTATCGCAGGAGCTGGAA